>NW_010187987.1:0-9856 GCF_000695765.1 Mesitornis unicolor | reverse complement strand
AAAGAGGAAAAAAAGCAGCTGCTTAGTAGGAAGTTTTATTGCAAATCTGTTAGATTTTGGGAAAATAATTACTTTGCTTTTTATATAAAATGATTACTTGTTGCTTAGAAGTCAGAATTACTGCACATTGTGAATCTGATGTAATTCAGTCCATGTATATGGTATGAGAAAAAGGATTTAATTTACATACATTTATACAAAAAGGCATTCAGTGATCTCATTTGTCCACATTTCAAACACTAAGGCACTTCCTCACAACTGAAAGTTACTTTTAAGAACTTATCACCCTTTGCATAGATGATACTCCCTCTCAAATGCAAATGATCATAATTTCAACTGAAATGCTGTAATTAATCATAGTTTCTTAAATATATGCTAATATGAGTCATTTTCAAGCATGTAAATTGAATAGGGTGCAATATTTTCCACACTATAAATATGATTTTTGTAACAACAGTAATTGCCATTAGGAATCAGAGGCTACATCGGTTTTTATATTTCTCCAATAAAAGAACTCCCACTGTTAATGTAATATTAAAAGACAAAGACTTAACATTTATCTAAACCTACGAGGTTCAAATGACGTAGGTGAGTCAGTTCTGTTTTCTGATTATAATAACACATTTGGGTAGTCCTTTTTAATGTTAATCAATGATTCATCTCTTTCCTATTTCCTATGAATGCTAGGAATGCAGATTTTTCTATTCTTCAGGGTTTCAAGTTTGCATTTAATTATAAAGGGAAAGCTGATCAAAGTGAAGAAAAAACCCACATTTATTTTCTGTATGTGTTTTTAGCAAATAATTTGCTCTGAGCTATGTACTGGTACTTATTTTAAACAATTCTCTATAATTACCAGTTATATATTAAATTTTCAGAAATGTTGAAAGACTGATGAATTTAAGATTAACAGTTATTTGTCCAAAACATATATTAAAACTATTTGATCGTCAATATTATTTTCTTTAGGAAAGCTGAATAATGAAACATCACAGAAGAAGTAACATACTTAGAGAATACATAAGAATGGAAAAGCAATATATGCAATAAAAATAATTAGGGAACATATGTTATAAATTCTCCAAACTAAGTGCAGTTGCTTGAAAGATGATTATAGAAAATTCCTTCGGGCTGGATGACAAGCTAATACAGGAAATCCTACTGAAACTGAATTAAAACCTTCTAAACAGCAGGGGCTTGAATAAGATTTTAATTCGAGCGTCAAGTGCTGTTTGACATATTGTAGGAGGTGCTTCCTGACATCCTGCTGTTGTTGACCAGGTCAGGAATCTCTTACTGGTTTTCTGTCATTTGCCAGCCCCATATGGATTTTTTAAATTTATTTCATGATATTACAAAGGGCCCACTGAACTGAGCAATGGCTTACATGCAAGTGTTTAAAGAAACGTTGGATGACTGATGGTCCATGGTGGGCAACAGAGATGTAGAAGCTTGAACTCAGCTTAAAACTGATGTCTAATACAGTTAATTGTCCCTACATAGACATCTAGCACCATTTGAGATAAAACCTTTTGTACAGGTTTTAGCTACTGATCCACAAGGTTTCACGTCACCTTTGATAGTTATGCCATATGTACTAGGTACATGCAAACCTCCTGCACATCCAAGGGAAAGTGGATTATTATCTTAAGTGATAATAGATATTTATTTGCTAGCAACTGAAAAAGTCCCTAAGTTTCAATATTTCATTCTTAAATTGAATCACAACTCTACCACATAAATGCAATCTATTTTCAACTGAGAAAGTCACAGTCAATACTTCTATTTCCTAAATTGATCTCTTTTCTTTGTCTTTTCTGCTGTTGTAGGCCTGTTACATTTTTCACACCTTCAATCCTCAGCCTTCTATCTCTGTTTTCTGAGGATTGAAAACCTGTTTTATTCAGAACACATTACTGCAGTGCAATATGTAGAAATATATTCTCTAAGTTCTCCAAAGTGGTAGTTTAGCTCTATGCCTTCTTTAAGCCATTTTCATAATTCCTCACCATACTTAATAAAATATTTTCTTGTCTACAACTTCTGTTTAACTTAAACTAATTAGATATTAACTTCATATAATTTATTTCATTACTATGGTTTCCCATAATTTAGGCTTAGAGCATCATGTACCATACAGGTCAACTCAGAATTTGAAATGAGCTTTCAGCGCTGAAAGCTGAATAGCCGCAATTCTCTCAGACTGTCTTCATAGGAGAGGCTCTCCAGCATCCTCGTCATCCTCCTCTGGACTTGCTCCAATAGGTCGATATCCTTCTTATGCTGGGGACTGCATTGCTGGTCACAGTACTGCAGGTGGGGTCTCATCAGAGCAGAGTAGAGGGAGAGAATCACCTCCCTTGACCTGCTGGCCACACTTCTTTTGATGCAGCCCAGAATAAGGTTGGCTTTCTGGGCTGTGAGTGCACATTGCTGGCTCATGTTTAGCTTCTCATCAACCAGCATCCCCAAGTCCTTCTCCTCAGAGATGCCCTGAATCCATTCTCTGCCCAGGCTGTATTTGTGATTGGGATTGCCCTGACTCAGGTGCAGGACTTGGCCTTGTTGAACTTCACGAGGTTTTCACAGACCCACCTCTCCAGCCTGTCAAGGTCCAGCTGTCAAGTTTTGTAGCTCTCCATATAAAAAGCTAAAAAGAGCTTCGTAGACTAAAAGAGCTTCCTAATGGTGCCTTCCTTTTACTATGCTGAATTCATAGCCTTTTATTTGTCTTCCTTACTAATGAAATTAATATTTTTATGGCTATATGTTTATAAGGATTATTTGATGTGAAGACATATGATGAGATAAAAAAAAGTGTTAAACACTTCAGTCTTTTAAACACTAGATCCTTTTCTCATTTAGAGATGTACTTGCAAAAAGATTTCTTGCTACTGTCAAGAATCCTTTCTACTTTCATGTCAATCGATATTCTGATTTTATTATGTTCTTAAAAAATTCTTCTGCACTTGAGTTTAATAAACTGACTTTAATTTAAAAATCCTATGCAATTATTTCTTCTTTTCTTAGTGTTAACCTTTTCTTTTCAGTCTTTCCTCTGCAATAAAGCAGTTAGTACTTGTGTCCTTTAAATTAATCTCCTGCTTTCTCTTTTTCTTTCTTTCTATTGCTTGACTTTCCAAAGTCTTTTTTAAACCTGCCTTTCTAAAATGTAATTTTGTTATTTTTCTCCCATTCTTAATGTAATGATTTCCCCTCATTTTATGTTCTTTTTCATACAAATTCTGTTCTTATTGACATTGTTAACCAGTTCCTTCTGCTGGAAATGACAGTTGCCTCACATTTAGCCATTTCTCCATCTTCTGTATCAAAAAAATTACCTGGAAGAAATTATTTGTTTGCAAGAAAGCAATTGGAAGGAGCAAATTGCTCATAACTTGTGTTTCTGTTCTTGCTCCCTTGGACACTTTGATATTTCTCTGTTAAAAATGTTAAGTATTCTAACTTTTTTAGTGGAATAAAACTTGGGCAAAGAGGGCATTTTTAAAGGGCTTGGGATTTCTTTTGAAAGTGAACCTAATGAGAAAGTTGAGATAAATCCAACTCAAAGCTCTGGCTAACTTGGGTCTCATCATAAGTTTTGTATTTCTCCATAATATGACCTGAGAGAAATCATAAAAACACTTTGATATATAAGGCAACATTTCTTTTTCTTCTTCCTTGCAGGCAGAGAATATATCCAGTGTGTTTGCTACAGGAGTGGAAGAATATCTAGATTAATAGAAAGGCATATAGAAAGAAGATACATTTTATAAGTACAAAGTTAGCATCACACCAAGTAGACAGATGACTAAAAGGGAACTAGTTTATATTTACTATCTGCCTCTTTCCTGGGACACAACTGATTTCAGAAACCAAAAGGGATTTACCTTCATTAAAAAGCCAGTACTCTTCTCTGCTTCTTTTTTTAGGTGTGGTTCCTAAGAGGCAGTGAAAAATTCCTGAGTGATCTTCATTCCCATTGATTTCTCAAGAGGCATTTGGAACTTTGCAGGAAAAGGCCAGTAATTAGCAAACCACAGACTCAATTTCACTTAATCAGTCTTTCTTTGTCTTGCTCTGTAAATATCTGGTTTTTGTCAGACTATAAATCCTTCATAAGGGAGGATGTGACTTACTTTACATGCCACTTCAGAGAATACACAAATTATATATGTTTGTGAATATTATTTATTACCATAGAATATAATTCCATGGCACTCATTGAAGCTTATGCATTTGTAAGGGAAATACATCATTTTATCTGGGAAAATACATTTGAGGTTGAATAGAATGATACTATAGAAGGTGCTGAACACTTGCCTCCATGTAAATACTTTAAGCTGGATCTCCCACAGCCTAAGAGGGGCTCTAATGACTGAGCTATCATTGTGGAAGTTTTGAGAGAAGACCTGTTTTCAGAAAGATTCGCACACAATCTTTTCTGAGGAAAAGAGTTTAGGCAGTGGCAGTACCATGTATTGTGTTGCAATTCAGGATATTTACTCAAAACTCACTGATTTAATAATAATAATTTCAAGACCAGAACTTCTTATGTCTGGCCTAGCTAGTTGTGCTAATACCAAAGCTCTACTACTGACTGTTGGGACTGTAATCTAGTCATGTTAGAAATATCTCAAAGTAGTAGTAGGTAAAGTACTGGAAGGAATCTTTTCCCAGAAGTTAACCAAGAGATGAAAGGAGTAAATATAATGGTGGCAAAAACCTGAATATGAAATATCATTGAAGAAAATGTAAAATCAGAAGTCAAGTATAATGGAAAAAGAGAACTTATTTAGACACTGAAATCAAAAGTAGATATGCCTAAACCTCTTAGTTTCAGCTGGTAGCCACCTAAACCTCAGTTGCTATTAAATAATTTAAAAAATAGAAAGATAAGTACTCTACCAGGATAAAGAACTGTGTTATTCATGCACTTCTTCCTTAGGTTGATACCAATTAATTACCCGTATGACCAGACTAAATCAAGGGAGAGTTAGGCAGTATCTCCACACCACATTGTTTACACAATGTTTAGGGTTGTGGGAAGGTGGCAGAGGTGATTTTAAATTGGATATTCCCAAGGCTGTGTGAGAGCTTTGACCACTGAATTGCTTTATTAAGTGCACAGAGGGAGGCTGCTTTTGAAAATGCTCCCCAGATCTTCTTAGATGATGAAAAATCTTCAGCGTGATTTAGACTCCTAACTTACTCCTTGGATTTGGGATTCATTGGAAATAAGACAGGTTATGCTGCGTGGTCCAAGAAAAACAGCATAAATAACTTTCAGGAATAGGAAACCAGTGGGGTGGAAGGCAGCTGCAGTGGGGATAAGCCAGAAGCGATGCTTCTGCCCTCCTCACCGTATGACCCACAATCCATACACTGCACCGAGCAGTGTTAAAAAGGCAGGAAGGTAAAGGCCTCCTGATTACTGTCTATGAATTTACTTCTGAAAAAGCTGATGGAGGTGACTTTAAAAGGGGGACATTTGCTGAAGGACCAATGACTTTTGCAAGCCTATGTAGTTTGTAGTGCAGGGTTTGGAAAGCCATAAAAGAAATAGAGCTACTCTAATGGAAAACAATAAAGAAATGGATTTCAGTTAGGCTTGCACTTCAGAAAGAAAAAATTCTGGCTACTTCCCAGAAATCGTGCTAGAGAGACTTCAAGTCAAAGAAATGTAAGAGGAAAAGGTAAATTTTAAAAAAGAAAATATGTACTCTGAGCTCTAAAAAGAACTTACATTTTATAACCCAACTATTACCCAGTTGATGTCTGTGTATTAATATTTTCTCCTTATGTTTCTCCCTATACCCATATCTATAAAGAAATTAGTTACTTATATCTTACTCTTTTCAAGTATACTAAAATCAGGGATTTATTTGTGGAGTATACTATAATTATCATTACTAATGGAGCTACAGCTTTAAGTAAGGAATGTTTACTCAGACACATCAAGTATTCACAATGAAAGCAATTAAAGAGTTTGATGTTCAGAGTTAAGTATTAATATTAATGTGTGAGAAACTGCATCCACATCATTTAGAGACGGTTAGGAAGGCCTCTGGGAGTGAGACAGCCATAGAAAGCGGTGACATGATTATAGCTGTATGGGAAAATAATGGAAACAGCTACTTTCTGAGCAGCCTCAATAGGGAAGGAGGATCCTCAAAACCCAAATGAATGTGACTATAAGTGGCAGCTTTTAAGTTTGATTTGCCTGGTATAAAACATTTTACATTAGTAAGTGTCTAGAATCCTTGCACTCAAATGTATTTTTATCACTTGTCTCTAAATCCCTTTATGGATAGTGCAACTAACGGCAGACATGAAACAAAATTGCATGACAATAATTTGCAGACTATTATGATCTCAGAACTGGAACTGTAATTCTCATCTCCTGTTCCTGACACTGACCTACTGCCAGACCTAGGGTAAGCCATTTAACTATTAGCTTGATTTTCCCAGCTCTAAAATTGATGGAAAAGTTCTAACATGTCTCAAAGTGTATTTAGAGGTTTAATCAATAAAGCTTGTAAAGTTCACTGAATGTTGTATCAATAAGATATAAACTTAATTTGCTAAAAATGTGTTTGGACTGAGTAGCAATCTACAGACACCCCATTTACTACACAGTCTAAGAAGATAAATTAACAAAAAAATTAGAATAAAAATTTATGAACTCTGACGGATGACAAGCAGTCAGCTTTGTTACAAGGCTCTGTGAGAGTCCTCCCTTTCCCACTGCCTCAAGAGAGCTGCTTTAAGATTACTGTTTCTTCACTTCCAGGTGACTCCACAGGAGTGGTTTTGGCTTCAGAAAAGGGTAAATATTTTCAGTGAATCTTTTTCAGTTCTGATTGCTTTACTAGCACAAATTTGGCATTTTGACAGTTGGCATGTTTTTTATGTCTTTCTTTACTGTATGCATGTTGTCATGACTGTGTATGCAAAAGAATACAGATGCATTGCTGAGGAACGTATGTAAGTCAGTGGTTGTGGGGGGACAGCATAATGAAGAGAAACGTGGCATTCCCATAGCAACAGTGGCAAAGCTCTTTATGCTGATGTTGAGTAGAAAATTACCGGTGATTTAAAGGACAGCAGAAATAAGCTGTATGTGATTCCAAAAGAATTTCTTACCTTGCCAGAAACAAGTCAATTTGAGGTCAGTGTCAAACCTCAGTGGCTGAATAACATTAACATAGAGCTGAAGGAAGAGAAATACTCACTTGAGTATATTGCCATACAAATTAAACCCCACAATTTATGCATATATTTCAGAATAATATTACTTGTCTCTTGTCACTCTGCAAATTTGTGGGTTTTTTACGTAAAATGTATGTCTTTCTGAACAGTTTTAATGTCAAGCCTGAGGTGCCCTTTTTGTCTGTCTAAAGTTGCATTAGTATAATTTGGTAGTCTTTACTAAAATCCAGACTTATTCCCCAGTGGGGTTTACACCTTGTATAGCACCCATCTATTCAATTTTACAGGTGGAGATGTCCTTACCTTTATAAAACTAATATTTTTGTAGGTGTAGAATGCAAATGCAAAATAGTGTTGCATTGCTTATCTTTCATGAAGATTTCTGTAAAACCTAAGTAATTTCATTGGTATCTGTAATTCTACTTCTGATTAAAATTGCAGACAGAACACTAATGTCACTGGAGAATCTGCAAGTGGCAGAAGAAACTGAAAAAATACAGTTTTAACATTTTTATCATAATCTTGCCTGGTTATAATTTTCCAAACCAGTCATTTCATGCAGTGCAACAGTGTTAATTGCATCATGTTGTATCACAACAAAAGCAAAACAGATATTTAGAAGTTTGTGCATGAAAATATAATTCAACAAGTAAAATAATTTTTATCTCCAGTTAACAGCAGCCTCACCAAAATTTTTTTCAAAAAATTATGTTAGGAAGAAATGCTAACAGTTAGCAACTTGTAAAAATCTCAGTCTTTTGACAATGATATGCAGTCATTTATTTTCACAACCCATTTCCAGCTACCCCTTATTCTTCCATCTAGGTTTTATTCTAAAAAAGGAAACTTGAAGTAAAGCATTTTGCAACTTAAAAGGTTAAACCTACCAGTTTGAGTGCTTCAGGAAGCATCACTTCACAATGAAACTACTAAATTATAGGGACATAGCTATCAGTCCAGGTAGTTAAGCATCACCCACAGGCTGGTGGTTTATTGGCAACGTATTTGATATTCATTCTAACTATCCCATCACTTGGGTAAAAGTAAAAATGAAAAATATTTTGTTACTTTAGAACTGGTACTTATTGGCAAAATAATGCCAAAACAGGCATAAATTAGAAAGTTGATCTGAAGCCCATTAGGCCTAATGATAATACATCTGTATTATTTCTTTGATTACAGTAAGTATCAATTCTTTAATAATTCCCATCATAATCCATGCATGGGAGGGCAGGTCCTGTGACACAGTCACAAATAATTCTTAGTATGAGTGTAATACTTATTTAGATACGTGTGAGATGCTTCTGTACAACTCATTCAATTAGTTTCACATGGTTAGTTGTAGATATATATTTTTTCATGGCCCTCCCTTTGTTCTTTCCTCCTTGTTATCTTTGGCATTTCTTTTGTAAATAAATTCCCAGCCTTCTGTGCTATGTAATCCCAGCCCCTTGTGCAGATCTTTACATTTCCTCAGTCTTTCCTTTACTGGTGTCTTAAGAAATTGTTGGAATCAGACCAAAACATATTTTATTTCATTGGATACTATACTACTTTTAGCAGAATGGATTACTTAGAGATGTAATATACTACAAAACATTTAGTATTCTGCACACTACAACCAGACTACAACCTCTCACACCCTTCATCAACCCAGGAGAATCAAACCTACCATTAGCTACCACTTCAGCATGTGTTGTAACAGTGTTGGTGCAGTTTAAGTCAGTATCATATTAATCAGTTTCTGTGAAATTCTCTAAATGATTGGATGAAAACTGATATGGTATGTGAGTGTTAACTATTATTATGGTAACTTTGTGAAATATGAGTCTAATTGAAGGATTAGTTTCAAAGTACTCTAGTGCCTGGGCTTCCAGATTGCGTAATAAATGGGGGCAAAAAAATGTTCCACCATTTACAGTGTAGTGCTCTCATATTCAGTCAAGTGAACAACTTTACAGGTAGGAGATACAAATTATACATTTTTCTGACAACATGGCATAAAACACTAAACCTCCAGTCAAAACTGTACAGGTGAATTTCCTATAGATCGTTTCCACAGTCCTCACTCCATAAATGTAAAAAAGACATTTCAGCTGTTAATTTTCTCTATTAGAACTCATGAAAGTGCTAAAAATCTGTGTAGTGAGCCAGTGAAATAAGATGCTTAAAACAGAAGGTAGGAACTACAGGAAATTTGCACAGCTCCTACATTTATTTCCTTCTGGGTTTTGGTTAAACCAGAGGGTGATCATATGATTTGCAAATGCTTGAAAATGGAAATATTGGATATTAGCAGGAAAAAAAGGCAGGAAATGTGGAGCAAGGCTAGTCACAGGATATTACTTTTGTTCAAAAGGCTCTGTCATTTGTTGCTTTATCTGGCCAGTATTCATGTTGCAATAAAATGCTTTCTCAGTACAGTTATAGGTAAAATTATTAATAGTCTTTTCAGTGTTACAAGGATTATTCTTGGCTGAAAAGATAATTATTCATTAGTGGAATATTTTTTCCCCAATCTTCATATTAATGCTTAGATTTCTACACCATATTGTGTTTTCTTGTCTCCTCATTCTGTGGGACTTGTTGCTTTATGCTGAAGAATTAATAACTTCAATTATATTTTATGTAATTATATATATAA
>NW_010187986.1:43443-44748 GCF_000695765.1 Mesitornis unicolor | reverse complement strand
TGGGCCCTGCTGCTGTCCCCCTTGCCCAGCCCCACCTGGCCGGGGCGTCCCCACCTCCACCTCGCCTCATAGCAGCCGTGACTCCACTTGGGCTGAGCATCGTCTTCTCTTCTAGCCCACGCTTCAGAAATCTGTGTACCTCGGCCTGCCCAAGGGGCCCCCCACCAACCTGGACCGATCTACATAAAGAAAAACTTTTTTACTGTAAGGGTTACAAAGCACTGGACCAGGCTGCCCAGAGAGGTTGTGGAGTCTCCTTCTCTGGAGACGTTCAAAACCCACCTGGACACGTTCCTCTGCAACCTAGTTTAGGTGATCCTGCTCTGGCAGGGGGGTTGGACTGGATGAGCTTTTGAGGTCCCTTCCAACTCCTGATATTCGGTGATTCTGTGATACAACAAAGCTCACCCACCTCACTTGGCCTGTAAACATCCCTCACCTAACAACCAAGTTCACTATCAGACCCTGCACTGCTATCCCCTCAGAAAGTGCCTCTGTTCTCATTAGCCGCTAATACGCAACAGCCCAGCATGGACCCTCACCACAGAAAGTGGAGCTCTTTTGACCAAGTAGAGCCAAGCTGCCCTGGGCCTCCTCTGCACTGCACACCCTCAACCTGCTCCTCAACCCCACTGGTGAAAAAAAGCCAGAGGACCACATCACCAGCCTGTCTGCAGCATCAATCCTAGTTCTTTAGCACCTCTCAAAAACACCATAGACACCCAAATAAAACTAGGTATCATAGGGGTTTTTCAGCCAACATCATAGAAACTGTCTCACACGCCAACCTCACCAGGTCAGTGTCTCTTATATTGACTACTGCCATGGAAACCACTTCAGATATTAGTACAATAGAAGGGCATCCCCCACATTCTTGGTCACTGTCCCAAATGCTTGTCCTCAGCCGGTCGTTATGTTCCTCTGCAAGAGGCACACCCAGCAAACATGACAGAACAGCATAATTAGTATTTACATACTTCAGCAGCCACTTTGAATGATACGCATGCCTTTCTCCTCTTTGTATTTGCACAGGTTACTCTATTAAAAGCTGAGAAAAGGGTGGTTTTCTCAGAAAAGAAAAAGTCCTGGATCTCAGGAGCTAGTCTGGGACTTCAAATCATGCAGTTGGACTTTAGCAAGCAACCTCCTGAGCTGGGTCCTGGAAAAGCCAGAAGAAGCTGGTCAGCAGAAAAGACTCATTCATTAAAGTCTCTGAGAAGAAACAATTCTGAGCTGAGAGATGTATTTCCTTTCAAAATACAGAGAGGAGCCAGCCTTCCTGCATAGGATAGCAGGGCAGGAATG
>NW_010187986.1:0-43428 GCF_000695765.1 Mesitornis unicolor | reverse complement strand
TATCATCTTCAGAGAAGGTGGTGGCCTGCATAAAGCTACCACAGCCTCCAGCCAAGGAATCAGGGGTGGGCCAAAACAGCAGATACTGATCCTCACTGGAAGACAACATAAGGCCTTTTTTTCCCCCCACAGGAAGAACTGAAGTTCTGGTTTACAGACACTATGGAGAGCAGGAAGCCTGTTCTGCAACTTCATTCCCATTCAGATTCTTGCAGAGGCTAATAATCCCCTTGCTCTCACTGGAACTACTCATGCATAACTGTGTGTAAAGGTGTTTGCATGGACAGAACCCAGATGCTGTTCTCCTTGGTAAGCTACCAACAGGGAAGAAAGAAGAAAGGCAACCAAGGATAAGGCATGAACTAGGTAAAAGTAGGGTGCAACAAAACCACTTCTACTTACATCAGCATTTTCAGCCTACACTGCAAGGCACAGCTTCACAGCAAGGACCAAGTACAGAAGTTCAGTGTACAATTTCCAGCCTTTCTATTGCTTCTTCCTAGAATACATTTCTGGAAAATTTATATAAAGTGTGATCACCTGCAGTAACCACATGAAAGGGAAAAAAGTGATCAGACATTCAAGACATAATAGCACTTTGTAAGAGCAGTGTGATTCCAGCCAGAAGAGCTGAAGATTGGAACTGAACAAGACCCAACGTGTATGCTCAAACTTTTATCTGATTTTCTCTAACTATACCAGACTCTCTACAATAAACTATTTCTCTTTAAAAAAAAATATTCATGCACATTAACTGAAAGTAAAGTTTTGGGAAATCACTTACTGTATTGCTGTTACATTTAACCAAAACATTACTGAGGTCTAATATCCTCATTACATAGATTTAGTGCTGTTTTTCTGCTGTTTTCCTGGACACCAAGGCCTAAAGCAGCTCAAAAAGCTCACACAAGTATCCATCACCTCTTTTGAGCCTTGGCTTTGAGTGAGCTACGTGTACAGGAGTGCAGGCACAGTCGCTCCCTCAAGAGCTGCGGCACTTGTCAGACAACTTTGCTGCTCGCTTACCTGTAACAGTTTATCTGTTTGCATTCATCTTTCCTACTGAAACAGAACAGCGCTAGTCTCCCTTTTCACATTTTTATCCCCCATGGTCAGCTCTGTCTAAACACACAACTCTCGTTCCTACCATCTCTGCAGTTACCCCATTTTTTCCCCTTCTAAATTGAGCATTTATAGACAACTGCAAATTCCTTTGCACAGTTTATTTCTTCCCTTTCACGACACATTTTCTTGCTTTGTGTATCATTAGACCAAATACTTCAGCCATGTTTTATGAACCACATGCCTGATAATAATGAGGCAACTTAATGTTTCCATTACTAATTTGGGAACTATTTTCTGAGGCTGCATCTGCAGCTAGAATTCCAGATAGAGGCACACAACCTCACTTTCTGGTATTCACCCAAACTATTTTCTTCTACAACTTTTTTTCCTTCCCCCTCCAGCTCCCATTGAATTGTTATTATCCCTTAGGGACAACACAGAAAAGCACACTGTAATTTCACAGGGCAGCGTCCCTTCCCTGCCTGCCCCAACACACTCTCTGTACCAGAGGGTACCAGAAGATTGGTGAAGCAGCTTGGTTTTTGCAATACATCAGGTGCAAACGCAGCATCCAGTTCTTTAGAGACTAAAATATCATGGAAAGGCAAGAGATCTGATACCAATATTTGACAAAATAGTTAAGTATTGTATCTGCCTTCTGAAGGAGAAAACAGGAGTCTCACCAAGACTGAGATGTGCAATGTCACCAAACTTTCCTTCAACCAAAACTATCACTTTTCAGGAGGAATCAGTAACAATTTTCGAGGCCCTAAGCCAAACATAAGAGTTCGGATTGTTTCGATGAAGAACACGCAAACAGGATATCAAATGCCCTTTGAACACAGCAAGCTGCTTTGTGGTAGGCATCTCACTTCCTCCAAACTGGGTGTTGTTCTGGTTCACAGAAGCTGTCGCTCTGTCCTGAACTAAGTATAATCCGTTTTTCTATTTTTGCATGTAACCTGTAACATGTTACTAAAACAATCAATCTGCTCTCTTTTCCTCCAGTCTCCTTCCTCAGTTTGGAGCAGCACGCGTGAAGACGCTGTAAGAGCACCTCAATGCCTGCGCTGCTGCGGGCTTCCCGTGGCAGTGACACAGTGAAACAGCACCAGACAGAAAGGTAAATAAAGACAAAATTCTTCTAAGCATGGGCCCAACTTCCCTGTGTGACTGGTGGAGATAATGACAGTGCATTGATCCTACGTACAGCTTTTTGCTACTGTCACAAAATGGTAACGGCAGCAAGGATAAAACCCAATTCCAGCCATTATTCATGCTGCTCTGGGTCTGGCACTGGAATTCAACTCCAGACTTTTGTTCCAGCCTGTAATTGCAAACACATCTACACACACAGAGAACTTTTATACACAGCCTTTTCTTGTTTCTAGGATTTAACACTGAAAACTAAGATTACATTAATACAGTGGTTGTGCCAGCACTTTTCTGGTGCTCATGTTTACAACGATGAACCTTGTGAGCAGCAAGAAAAAGATTTACTACTAAAAATAATTAGAAACAAATTTTTATCGGTGTCATAAACATATGGTAAAGAAAATAGTTCAGTCTGCTAAGCCAAACTCCAGTGCTTTTTCGGTTTATTCAAAATGAAGCAATTTTAACCAAGATTCATCTCTTTTTATTTCTGCTTTCAAAGTAAAATAAGTTATCAGTAAAAAGCATAAAGACATAATGGACGTGAGACATGGAACCAAGATCTTTTGGGGGATTTAACTGTCTTTTCTAAGCAAATTTTCAACTTGGTCACCATGCATCAAAGAACCAGTGGTGTTTCTGTACACGTGACCTTGTGGCCTGAGCTCAGATTTTGGATCTAAGAGCTGAGCAGCCTACCCACCTCGCTGTTTCAGTTTTGCATGAGTTCCTGTATACAATAAGGCAACAGAAGAACAGTAACTTCTGTCTAGTGAGAGGATCAATTATTGTGCTTTATATTAACCTGACTAAGGAACAGGCTTGTATTTTCTTGAGAAACCAAGTGTACTTTTCTTAAGAAGCTTTGAAACCTGAAGTGCTTTGTTGTTACAGATCATCTTCAAATTATCCCCTGCTGCCATTTTAACTGTAAGAAACAGTAACCAGCTCAGTCAAGGTAGGTATGCTGTATTTGGTCAACATTTAACACCCAGGGATTGCCTTAAACAGCAAGAGGTAAAAGAAGCGTGAGAAAAAAGATACAGTAGCCCTTATTCTGATGAAATCTTAGGACAGTTTAAAACTCTAGGCAGATTCAAACTTAAAGAATTTGGATGATTGTTTAATTGCTTCTTAAAGTAAGACACTGGAGCTTGGAACAACAAATCTGTTTCTTTACTCCCTTTTTGAACCCCTGCTACTTGTATGAAATGATCTATTTTTTTTAAGGTCAGCTTTTAGGGAGCAAACTGCTCTGCTTGGCTTGGCAAACTTTTATAAGAGGGCTGGGACATGGTAGAAAAATACTGATGACCATTTTGCCTGTACCTACTTCAACACTGGACTCTCCACAAGCACTAACAAGGTATCATTACACGTCTCCTTATGTGACAAAGAATGATGCAACTTTGCTTAACACTGAAATCACCTTTGAAAGCAAGTAAGAAACTAATGTGCACCTTCCCAGGACCTTGAATGCCTACAGCTACACCACGTAAAGGCAGGTTCTGCAACTCGACTTACGTGCTTTAACTTCTCTGTGCTGATGGAGGTTTGCTGCCTGGAAACTCGCAGGACTGGAAACACGCGAGGACTCGACATTGGCAAGGTTTTAAATCTCTTTCAAAGGTGGAAGCTGCAAACAGGGTCCTTTATCTTACCACTCTGGCTGTAAATACAGTCTGAAGTGTCATAGGAGCCTTCTGCTGAGCCGGGAGATGGTCATCGTCCCATCAAGAGTCTGTCAACAAAGGAAAAGCATCGGCAAGATTAAGAGAGCCATACCCAATTTTAATGTTTCAAAATAAAGATATTGTTCTCCTTTTTTTCCCAATATATGACACAATTGTTAAAGAGTCAGAAGAGAACATTTTATAACTTTTAAGCAAAATCTTCAGAAGATTTGGATTTTAAGTTTTTAGAAGATCTAGACAACAAAATTAATAATACGGGGTTTTTTTTAATCTTAGGTAAAATTTGTCATTCTAGCGTGATTACTCCCTTGTGCCAATTTAAACTTCATTTTCCACAGGCATTCATCTGCCCACCCTTGAAATTTATTTGCTGGGAACATGAGCCAGGAGAGCTCGATTGCTTAAGTGGAATATGATCAGAAAAGGGAAAACAAACTTAGCACAAATGTGCATTTACACATCAAAATCAAGGACAAAAAATAACCCAAACAAAACCACGTTTAAGCCCTAATTTTTAGTTTTACTAACCCTCCAACTGAATTCTGGTGGAGGCTTTAGAAAGTTTAGATGAGGAGCATAACAAGTATACTTTCTTGGTAAATCTTGGAGGTTTGATGGCAAACGGCTTCATACCAGCCTTGCAAACATGACAAATTTCACTCCAATTGACCAAGATGAATTACAGCTTCTCTAGAATGAAAAGAAAAACAACTCAGGCCTCCAAACCCGCAAGTACAGAACTGAGATTTTTATTTCAAGCCCGTTTCCATAACGATCTTCGTTCTTGTCTCTTGTGCGCAGGTAGCACGGTAGGGCCTTTTATTGATTGCTATATAATAGTTGGCAAAATGATGCATTATTCAGCAAATTGCCACATGCAGTGAAGAGAAACCATGCCTTTTCTTCTGAAATCTTACAAGCATATACTTATAGACAGTCTGACAAAGCACTGAATCACCCTGTTGTAATGTAATATATATATAAAAGAGAAGATCCCTTGTATTGGTAGCTGAAAACAAACTTGGTCCTGTTTGTCAATAATTGCTGGATGTGGAGCCCAATCCATTTTTGATGCAGTGATACTGTATCAGGGCCACACTTGGATTACAATGTCACCTGAGCAGAAATAGCTTTTGTGTCAGACTGATGTCTCCCACGAGCTTTTAGATTTTCTTCCTCAGTCAATTTGCTATGAACCAGCTCCTGCCAGAGCTTTACCCAGCCAGGAGAGCTCATCAGCCCGAGGATCAGAGCAGTGGTGTGCAAGTCAGGCATGTCCTCCATCTAAACTTGAAAATCAGCAGCTTTAACTGCTGCAGGCAACAGATTTGCATGCCGAAACAAATACTCTTTGTCTCTGACCAAGCCATTAGCGGTGATAATCTTGTCTCAGCTTGAAATCATTCACAGTGTGTTTTTTTAAATATATTTTTAGTCAAAGATTACTGTTAGAAGGTCAGCCGGTGAGGAAACAGCAGCAGCCCAAGTAAACACTGTTGGTACAGCCCTGTCACAAAATGAGGTCAGTGGCTTTTTGTACAATTAAAGCAGCAGAGGGAACGCAGGACACCTCGGGAGAGACATCCACAGTCCTTGATCACTGTCCAAAAAATCTGCAACCTTCATTGCAATTTCACCCAGCAAAGGACCTGAACAAGGTTCTGCGTGCCCAAAAGATTTATTTGCTTCAAGATTTCATAGTGGATTTAATATGAAGTTAATTGCCTCTCTCTACAAATGCACCTTGTTTTAAAGTCCAGAAACATTTAGATTAATGACAAAAGCTGGGATTCTGATCTCTTCTTGTTACTCCAAATGTACAGGTCTTGAGTTGTGTGCCTGTGCCTTTAATGCAGCACTGAGGAATTACGTTTAGGTCAGTGGACTCACTCCAGGTTTTCTTGGTGTGTCTAAAGGGAATGTTGTCCTAAGGATCTGGAAGCGTATGAAGTGAACTTAGGAATGAGCATGTATGTCAGTACTTGGAAAACGTAACTGCCAGGAACTAAGCCAGTCCACAGAAGAGAAAGAGAACATAAAGCAGAGACCTGTGAAATTCAAGACTAAGAACGACAACGTAGCTTTGCACGTGCAAGTACAACTGCATCATTATTCTTCGTATTTTGCCCAACATTTATTTTTTCTTGTCTAGTTTTATTAATAATGGCAAAAGGAATAAACTAAATTCAATTCTGCTAGGTACTTCACCATCTCCTTCAGTACGCCTTTAAAACCCTTCCATAAAACACAGTATTGGCTACTAAGAGACCAAATGTTAGACTTAAGTAGAAGCAAATAGATCAAAATAAAATGCATTTAAGTGCGAAACTATCTAAAATTTTCTTCTAACACGCCCCTCACGTTACTGGTATTAAACAGTACATTTGAATACTCTGATCTAGTGGGTAAGATAAAGGAGACTGCAGAACACTGGAAGAAAAACGATGTATGGGGAACATGAGTTTGTATGTGTAGGAGGTAAAGTCAGATGCTTCAATAATTTAGAATCATAACATGAACAAAAATGAAACACTGGGACATCAATAACTGGCTTTTTTTTTTCTTAAACTCCAATTACTAAAACATTGTGCTCCTGGCTAGCACATCAGGTGCAGACAATGAATATTCAGGGACAGTACTTCTGCTGCATGAATGAAAATTGTTCTGTTCAAGAGATTAATAAAGGATTATCTTTTATATATATGTACACACACACAAAAGAATGACAATTGGAAGGAAAAATGAAGTCAAAGAACAATTATTTAAACGCAGAAAGTCTACTGATGTTAATAAAATGGAATTAAGCATAGCAGAAAATATAACCTAATTAAGAGGTTCAGAAAGGCACATTAGTATATGCTAGAAAAGTAATTTTCATGGATGAAAATTATTTTATGCTTTAAATTATCATTATAATGTGCAGTCTCACATGAACACCACACTAGAGCTCCATGCTACGTGTACCGCTGGTCATCACTGCACGCTGCATTCAAGGTGCATTTGACCTGCGGATTTAATGTACCCTGAGCAGAGTGGAAAAGGGCAATCAAGAAAATAATGATCTTGAGGTGGCAAAAAGGTTTCTTTGCATTGCTTTTCCGTAATGAAGGAATCAGAGTCTCAGAGAAACCTCTGCAGGCAACAGGCTTGAAAAGGAGCCCCTCTTTCAGACCCACATCAAAAACCTCACAAAATTCAACTGCAGCCAACACAGAGGAACCTGACTTACTCTTGGTTTTAAATGACTGACACCTTTTGCAGTCCTAGTTTGGATTTGTATATCCTGGTTAGGAATTAACAAGTCTTTTTTGAGCAGCTGAAATAACGAGGCCTGCTTTTCAGCAGCCGTGTACCCAACCAGTGCTGCATCGCTGCGGCAGCCCCACTCCTGCACCGCATCCAGGAGTATTTCTGAGCCATACATACATTTCTGGACAGTCAACCAGCACAACGATGCCAATTGCTTGGTCAGCAAGGAAAGCAGCAAAGGCAACCTCATTTTGTACTTCGTTCCTTAGTGGAAACATTAATTTGTTTCCATAACCCCACAGCCTCTCCCGACGTGCAGAAACTCCAGAGCTGAAACGTGTTGAAACCGAACATCAGATGGGGCCTGTAGCAGCATGATTTCGTAAGCCCTGCCTCCTTAAGAAGCCAGGATAAAAATACAGCTACATGAAAAATAAATGAGCAGCTTTTTCTCAATCTGAAACCAGAAAATAATGACACGAAACCAAAATCAAATGCAACGATATCACTTGTATTCCCAAATGCCAGCACTAATGCTCCCTCTCCCAGCTCCCAGAGACTTGTTAAACAAATGAGCCCTATAATGTATTTTGCAAGTGAAAGATCCCAGAGTGGAAAGACTGAAGACCACTCTCCACCACAAAAAGTCTTCACAAAAACACTGCTGCTTGCTGTAAGAGTTTTGCACTGAAGGGGATTCAATCTGACCTCACCCCTGCCACGACCAGGATTTTCTCTTTTAACCAAATGAGCAGTTTTGCAGCACTCACAGGAATGTGAGATTTTTAGATCAAAACTACTATCTCAATACCTGGAAGCCAAATCAGCCCACGCAAGTTGAAATAGGCCGGTATGGTGTGTGCACAGACCAGTCAGACACCTTTTTATAACAAAAACAAATTCTCTATGTAAAACACACCCAAGAGTGCTTTTTCCCTGAACACCTCAGCCGTGCCTCCACGATGCTGGGTGTGCACCCACATTATCATCCTGGTTTATCCTCGCTACGGGCTTGGTGGCATTTTTGGAACCACGTTACACCTCTAAAACGTCTGAAGTCTCCTGGAGAGAGATCTGGTTGTGCACTGTGATCCCCTCGGGAGAACTTTTCCCTTTTCTCCTTGTTTTTCTTACTTCTTGTTATTACTCTTTTAAGTTCAAGAATGAAAGGCTTTGGACTGAAAGAGCATGAAGGCAGAATGAATAAGCTTCTCGATTAAAACCAAGGAGAAAAACCTTAAATTACAAGCTCCTGTGAACACAACATGTCTCCTCCTGCTGCATTAATGCCGCTTCACGAAATGGCGACCGCCTCTGTAGACAGCTGCCTAAAAACGCACACGTCCCCGCAGGAAACCAGAAGTACCACTTTTTTCTCTTTTTTTAAAAAAAAAGCTTTCATTTTTCTCTCTTTACATTCAATCCCTCGGGAACTCCCGAGAGCCCTCCTGTAACGGAGCAGCGTTTCCCATCTGCCTCCAGCTTTTCGGAAAGCACCCGGGACCCGTCCCCAGCCCGGCGTGGGGTGAGTGGGTGCAGGCAGGGGCAGGGACGCGGGGCTCCGGACTGCAGCGCCCATCAATCTGCTGATGGAGCCGCTATCACCGCGATCTGGCCTTTCCAGAATTTTCTCCCTCCGCTTCCCAAATATAAAGGGACTTTTGTGCTAAACACCGAGCCTGAGCACTGATGGGCTCCGCGTAGGGCGCCATGTGGTATCTGGTTTCTCGCTACAGTACATGTTTTTATAATGATGGGGGAAGGGAAGGGAAGGAAGGGAGCCGCTCTTACCAGCATGCCAATAATCTGTTGCAAAGGACTGGAGCTTTCAGAGCCAATTAGTCCTGAAGTTAACCCTTTAACTGCTGAAAAAACCTCTAGTCTCAAGCACAGATTCGGCGAGCTTAGGGACAGAAAAGACTGTGTGGGTACCCCTGGGCATTGAACTCGGTGCAGATTTGTTCACAGACGCATTTTCTTAATCTTTAGTATATATTTTCGATAAACAAACTCACCTCCAAAACCCTCTCAGGTCACAACGTGCAGAGGTGGGACAGAGCTCCTACACGGCACAATTTTAATAGAAGCTGGACACAATTCAGGATCAGTGCCAGCCTGTGGAGGAACCACAGAAACCACCCACGAGAGCTGCGTTTCCGATACAGATTTGGGGTGGGTACAAGTCCCTGCCACAGGAAGGGCAAACCCCTGCAGCCCATGGCAGGGTGGGAAGGGTGAGGGTCCCACCTTGGCACAGGAAACCCGGCTGTGTCATTACAGCCACTCCCAGCAGCGCTGCTGCGGAGGGAAAAACACCCCAAGGTGGGGCAAGCTCTAAGAAAGACATGGTGTAGTCTGTCTTTCTCTAAATGTATAATTCTCCACCTCTACATGTGTATTTCTCCATCATCCCTGGGCTGTGCCCAGACACAAAGACACACTTCAGATGTCCCTGCCCCAGCCTGGTTTTTCTAACCCCTTAACTGAATTAGAACAAGAAAGAAAAAGTAGTTCTTTGTATACTCTGCTGTTTAACTTTGTCATAAACTTTGAGTGCCCGAGGCAAGCTACCTCATGGCTTCTTGTGCGCTGCTGAAGCAGCCAGAGACAACGATGCACAGGGAATTCCCAGCCTTGGTGTTTTTCTTCAGGGGCAAGTCTGAACATGACCAGGGAGCACAGACAAATTAGTCCTTCTGCAGAGCAGCAACACCACCACACTCCCACTTGACCCAGTAAACCTATTTTTGTGCTCTTTTTTAATTCCATGACGTACCAGAGAATATTGGATCAGACTCTCAGGGGTGGCAGGAAGAGCAGCAGGAGGCAGTGCCCTGGCATACCCAAGGCAGGGTCTCCACCCCATGAGCCCATCAATTTATCACCTTGGGAGGGACCATCCTAGCGCTGCAGGGCTGCTGCCAGCCCAGGCAAGCATTGCAGCGTATGTAAAAGGCATATTCCTACAGCACCAGCCTCTCTCATGGGTGAAAATGAAGTCAAATCTCCCTCTTGCCCATGGAGAAGGTCCAGTGCCTGTGGAAGTTGCATGCTGATCCCCTTGAAGGGCTACAGCAGCGCTGGCGCTGTAAAACATCTCACTTTTAAGCTCCAGGAAGAATCCTGGCTACATTAAAGTATAACTTTACATTCAAATTAAAAACACTCTAGAGGGGAAAAATGTATTGCTAAGAAAATAGCAGATTACTTAGGCATGTGAACTGACAGAGCTCTAGCAAGACAAGAGCTCTCTTGTTCCTGTTGCCTCCCACAGCTGCATTCACTAAATATATTCTGGGCAGAGAACTGCCTTTCTCCACCCCTTCCTCAGCCCAATCAGGTCTGCACAACCACCACCGGCGCCCCTGGGACGTGCGGTCAGGCAGCAGCGGTGCCCTAGTTCCAGGCATCGGGAAGGACAGGGGAGATCAGGTCTGCAACAGGGTGAAATGGTCACATCCACAGGTTATTTCAGGAGCAACTGTGTGCAGCTGATGGATACTTAACTGTTAAAAACAGGGTGGTTTGTTCTCAGTGAGGATACACCTCATTTGTGTGTCAGAACTGGTTACTGGAAGTTAATTTCCATCAGATGATTTTCAGTCATTTATGAAAATAAGAACTGGTGATTGCAAAGCAAATTCAAACAGAAGAATGGTGACCTCTTTAAAAAACAACCTCAGGTCCTGGCAGATGTAGAGGTGAACAGTGATCTTCAGTGTCTCAGGGACTGGCTGGCCAAGAGAGCAAAATCCCAGTTTTACGTCCCATGAAGTCAAGGCTCTGGAATATTATTTCATCATATCTCTGCCTCTAGGGAGGAAAAAACCCCCTGTATTTCCACAGGGCCAAAGTGGTTCCCCCATCACCTCCGTTCTGCTCACCACCTTTCTCCCATCCTCGCCTTGCATCTTTTACTTGCAAGGACACGGATTCTTTGACCCTGCCTTGGTCCCAGCCTCAGCCTTGAAACACTGCTGCAATCCCAGCAACAGAGAAGAGGAAGAGCTGCCCCTTCTGATATCCTTAATTCTACAGTGGACCAAATTCTGGCAGAAAAAGTCATCTTGGCGACTTCCCTTGCCTTCAAGCTGCGAGCCAGCAGGGATGTTACCCCTCCTGGTCACTGCTTCTTCCTTTCCTCACAGCTCCCTGTTTCCTCGACACCTCCAGCTCCTCCAGCAGCAAAGTGCATTTGTCAGAATCTGGTCAATTTTTCAAGCTTTCTCATTTTAAGAAGTCAGTGGGAGCAGGCTGTATCTTGCAATTGAACCTCACAGGAGGGAGAATTAAATATCTCATGCGTGACCTTAATCCGCAGGATTTTGTAGATAGTTTTTCATGTAATCTCAATGCTCGGAGCTTATCACGCATTCAAATCGTATCTGTAGCCCTAGAACATTTTGCAACAAAAGGAACCCAAATTCATTTTGATGTAATTATGCAGTCACATGAATCACATGGTTGCTGTGGAATAAATATAAATACTGAGCATTTGGGAATAACTGGCAGACTTACATCGAAGTGTAAAAAAAACCCTAAGAATGAAAGCTAGCTATTATATAAGGAAAAAAGATCAGTTTTGGATGTCAAACTGCAGTAAGGGAAAATGGCACAGTCTACATATGAAGAGTCTTTTAATAGTTCCTTTTTTTCGATCTGCAAAACATAAAAGAACGAACCTAAACTCATACTTAAGCATCCACATAAAGTAAGGACCTTATTTTCAAAGGTAGCAATATCATTTGAAGTATTTAAAACCTCTGAAATCAGAAAGTTCATTCCCAAATGGCCACAGGTCCCTAAGCTTAATCAAATAGTTGAAAGCTACAAAAGTTAGAAAAATGTGCTAATTTTTTTGGTCTTTCCTACACATTCTGTTCTCTGCTTTTCTTGCCTTTCTGCAACAAATTGTCCCCAAAGACTCTGGGGACAGAAGCGGTGTTGCCTGCTCTGATCTCACAAGGTCTGCTGGCTCCTGTGGATTTCTGAGTGCATGTAGGAAGACATAGTCTCATCTGTGTGCTTTTAAAAAGGAAATACAAAAATGTGAAACCAGACTGAGCCACAGAGAAGCCGTGGGAGTGCAAGTTTCCTTCAAGGACGCCGCAGTTGTACAAGCAAACAAAGGCATAAGAAAGCGGGATCGAAGGTTTCATTCCCCAGACAAGGCAGTGACTCACCCGCGTTCCTGACTGCTCCAACTGGGGAGGCAAACCCTCCTCCTGGCAGACCTGATCCTCCGTGGTTTATGGTGCAGAGCAAACTCCAAGCAAAGGAAAGCCGTGGTGGTGGCACATTGCAGCAGAGAGCGCAGGGCCAAACGTGCGAGGGACCCTCCTTCCCAATCCTCAGCTTGCCTGCTTGAAGAAATTAAAGAATTCAGAAGTTCTGCTTTTCACGTCTGAAAACGCAGTGGAAAGAAAAAGGGCTACCACTAACAACTGCTTTTCAAGAGCCAAACTCAGCTTTTCTTAGATACCGAGGTTTACTAAAATCGCTGAAAGAGGTGGTAGTTGACTTTTAAAAAAAAAAATCCAAGGACATTTAAGGCAAGTCAAAAAGTGAACTGCACAGAGAGCCAAGCAGTGTGTAAGGTGCTGTTCATAACCAAGTTATCCATGTAGGAAAATTCGGCTGAGGGATATGGGAACTCACCATCCTAAACATCAGCTCGGCCATTCCCAACACACAAAGCCAACTTCACTGATGAAGGACAAGCACGTTGCAGGTGAGAGCACAGAGCCAAGCTGCTGGATATACCCGGTTCCACCCTTCCTGTGGGGACCTGGGGAGCGCTGTGCAGGTCCCCAGATGGCAGGGGTATCAGCCAAGCTGCTGGGAGGCAGCAGTGGAGCCATCCACAGCAGGGATGAGGAGGAGGTGGTAGAGAGGCTGGATGGGAGGAAATACTACCAAAAAAAAAAGGAGCACAGAAAGCAGAGAACATTGCTGATTTTTTAGAGAAACTCCAGGAAGCCAACATCTTTGAACTATAAACTTCAGAGAGGTTGTGGTTAGGAGACCAACATTCGCTGGGTGGTGGGGCTGCAGGTGACACTGCTCAGGGAGAGATGCCTCAAAGCCACTACTAAGCTGGAGTTTCCCGCAAGGAGCAGGGCTGCGTAGGTGGTCCCCTCTGTAGCTGTGCCAGGGCTCTGCAGGGTGAGGTTCATTCCTCTGCGTGATGGAGGATGCCAGATTGTGAGCACAAAATTCCCCTCTGGCTTCATACTCCACAAAACAAAATTAAGGCTGATGCTCAATGTGCACCACCTATTCCAAATTTTCAGGTTTCCAGAGGTAGCCAGACACCTCAAAACAACACATTCATTCATTCCTCCTGGGAACCAGCTCCCAAGGGCACCTGGAGCTGCTGCAGAAAGCAAATGGCAACAGTACCCAACAGGGAGGGCTTACTTGCCTAACATTTACCAGTGCAGGTTTGGCTGCTAGTGTAGGGAGGGTCCTTGACAATGCAGAAGAACACAAAGCTGTGTTATTAATGGGAATATCAAGCCTCACGCCAATAAAATAAGCTATCCCGGGGCTGAAGCTATGCCCCAAACATCACGGAAATGCCTGTTGTGCTAACGCTGCTGCTGCACTCGAAGCCAAGCCCCAGCGAACAGGGAAAGCACGCAAACCCGATTCTCCATGCTGCTGCGGATTTTGCCAGTGGCATTTGAAATATTTCAGGCACTTCAGACAGCCCTCCGCAGACCCGAGCAGAGACTCGCCCATCGGGACTCCAGAGCTTACATTAAAAAAAAGAACAAATCTGTTTATCGAGTTACAGAACAGCAGCTATCCATCTACTTTATTAGAGGAAAACAACAAAAGCAGGGAGAGGCTGCGCTGACATTATTTCTCCCCGATTCCACACACTGCCTTGATTAAGCGATCAGTGCAACAGCAAACAAACACCACAGGCTCGTTACAAGACACTTCCTTGCGGAAAGGCAGAGAAATCATCAGAGGAGCTGGAATCCATCACAGGAGATGGACCCCGAGCATATTATTATTATTATTGAATATTTTGGCTGGCTCGCGCTTATTTGGAAAGCCCAGTTCTGCCCGGCTGCTGGAGAAAGGCAGCATTTGTGCCCTGCCTCGGGCATGAGCACACAACCCGAATCCCTTCCCGGGAACAAAGGTGCTTCCCAGGGGCCTGGCGCGCTGCCGAGCGCCGTAGCCAAGCAACGGCAGCGGGAGCGGGGCTGCGCCTCACCCGCGGTGCTCCGCGCCTCCACAACCCATTCCTGCCACGTAGACGGGACCGCGCAGGGCGATGGAAAATTACTGCGGGCTTTTTCTTAAAGGGCGAGAAGCTCCGTTGTTCCGAGGAGGGCTGGGCCGCAGCCCCGCTTCCCTGGCGCACCTCAGGGTGATTGTTTTGTTGTTGTTGTTGTTTCCTGCGAGAAAGGCTGCAGTGCGTCAGGAACACGCCGGGGCTTTAGTAAAGGCAGGGAGTATTCGCATGGTGTTTCAACTGGCTGCGCTGGTAAAAAGCGGAAAGCGAAGCAGCAGCGTGGGGGTGGGGAGAGCTGCGCAGCCAAAGGCGGGAGGGGAAGGAGCCGACAGCCGCCTCTTAAACCGCTCTCCACACCGCCTCGGACACGGCGGCCTCAACGCCGCGCAGCTCCTGTTAGCCCAGAGCTGGTGCCGAAATGATCCTCTTGCCCTCGGCAGGAGCGATGTTTAACAACTGCCTGCAAGGGAGGAAAAGTGCTTTTAAAGAAAGAGGAAACTTGCTTTGGCAGTGGTTAGGCTGTTATCAGAGCAACAGCAATTAAAAAAAAGTTATGGCCATGTTTACATCCAGTACCTAGTGAAAAAAGGAACTTAGGACAGCATTGTGCCTACCTAGCTTAAAATACCAAGCTAAGAAGGCACACAGATAGCTACAAGTGTGAAAATCTGAGTGCTGCAGACTTACCGGTGGGGCAGGACAACACCTGCCTGCCAGGCACAGGAGCCGCCCAGCAAGTGCATCCCAGCACCAGCACACAAACACTGCTCTTTGTGGGGTTCAAAATAAGCTCCTGCATCCATTACAGGGTTTACTGCATCTCAAGGAGCAGCTGCCTGTTTTTCAGAGCACCTATGGAGAACCAATGCTGTCTGACCTCTTCTGTAACCTCCTTTGCTCATTGCATGCAGCTGTGGCTCGTGATGGCCCCAGTTTGGTTTGAGGATGCAGCTGTGCTTCTGCCCTTTCTGCAATTTAAGGTGGTTTTTTGCCAGACCAGCTCTAGATCAGCAATGTGGCTTTTGCTCTTCCTCATTTTCATGTTTTAATTCACCTTCCCCTATCTTGTTTTCTCAGATAAGCACTGGTTAAACTCTTAACCCAAATATTTTCATTTTATTGCATCCAGCAAATGAAAATGAAGCTCCTGCACTGAGTTGGGGTTCTTCGTAACAGAAATTCCCCCCTCCTTTAAATAAAAACCTTTGTTCTGAAGCTGCTTTCATTGCAAGCTCCATGGGGAAAGTCATTACATTTAATAGAGGTTGACCTCATTTTGTAGTCCTCGATATTAAAGCTTATAAGGAGGGAATGTAATTAGAAGCGGTGACTTCTCAACAAGGATATACAGTGCTGCTTGTTGCTACCTCCTTCTTACCTAAGGATTCATTTAACATGGCTTGGAAAGAGTAACTTGAAACAGCTCTTGGCAGATAAGCAAACTCAAGTCAGATGCAAAGATCTGGTTTCCAAGAAGCTTTTTACAAGCTGTACAGAGAAATGAAATTAAACCCTTCGACAGCACGTCCAGTTTTCTACAGAGACTGCTTGGGAGATCTGTGCACACGCATTACGAGTGAAAGGCAATCTTGGTCTGAGTCTGGAGTTACATGAAGACGTCCCATGGCGGAGAGGACCCATGGCCATGCATGGACCTGCCCACGTGGCAGCCTCTGCATTTCCAAGGCCGTGGTGTGACACGAAGCAAAAGGGTTTGATCTCAGTAAACGCACACAAGGGAGCGAATACAAAGATCCCTCAGCTTTGTTAGCTTTCTGGCTTTAATATTGCAACCTGGATACCATCATCACAGGGGAACAGGTGAACGCAGCCACTGGCTGCCTCTAAATAAATCGATTTTCCCAAGCGAAGCAGTGCACTGCGGTAAAGGATGAGCCACACTGTGCCAGGGACCTCACTGAGCACGGCTGTGCTGAGGCTTTTCAACGTGTTTTGAGTTTAAAACATCTGCTTATAGCCTGCTTTTTAAGCTACCCTACACTTTTCCAAACTGTGGAAGTCCACTTGAAATACATATTTTGAATTAATTTCCCCAGCTCTTGTGGTGCCCCCGTTGCTCTCCCATCTCCTGAGCATCCCCTGTGTTTCCCGTGCTCTGGGTCCTGCTGGCTGCGTGTCACCTCCCTGCTGAAACGCTGGTACATTGCTGTGAGAAACTCTCATTATGTGAAAAGAACAATTTCTTGTTGAAAGCCCCAGGCTCCCTTAAATTTCCCTTCAGATTTTGTGGTTAGAACAAGTGTTTCTGCTTCAGCGAGCCTCAGAGCTTCCTGGTTTTTTTTCACAGCTCTCCCCACCACAAACTGCCGAGTTCAGCTCTGCTCAAAACTCAGCTTCAGGCTTGGTTTCTTGAAAAATGAAGATAAATGGTGGTGTCCTCAGCTGAAGCACTTTCACATGGTGTTAAATAGCACCTTATTTTCTGCAGTACCACCCGTCCTGGGGCTGTGCACCCTGCGCTACACCTGCAGTCGGGTTTGTGGCACAACGTGTGCTCAACGGGAGAACAGAGAAAGGTGGCTCCTCCATGAACATGACCAAAAACTCCCTGAACACCACGTGGTGGCTCAAAGCACTTGGCCTTTGTTCCTTCTCTCTAGGGAGGGATTTCTACTCCGTATAAGCAAAAGGGATCACAGTCATGAAAAATGTGTGAGGAAGCCCAGAGTGGGACCACACCAGCCTGGCCCGGTCCTGTGGGGCTGGGAGGACACTTGGTGGCCAGCAGCTCTCCTCCTGCAGCCCCACAGGGACAAGAGGACAGTGTGGATACAACACCTTAAGTCTTGCACCCTGCTTCACCCTCAGCAAGGCCAGGGCTATTCTGGCTTAGCTGGTTTTTCCTCTCTCCTTCAGGTACCTCCTATACCAGATAAAGCGTTAATAAATCCCACACAACAACTCCCACCACACCTCAAGCAGTGAGGTTCGGTGTCCAGTGACAGTGCTGGCTGGGGAAGCCTTGGGACAAAATCCTGGGGCTCCAATAAAGCCAAGAGCAATTTTGCCACCCATTCAGTGCAAGGAAGGTTAGTCTTTTTCTGTTTATTTTTAGAGCAGTAAGTTATTTCCAAAAGGCCTTTCTGTTGCGGGGCTGCCATGCGATGGAGCGGTGTCAGCACTTCCATTACAGCACCTTTCCCCTGCTCCAGCCCCATTATAAATGGGACATAAAAATCCAGTTCTGGCAGAAATATTCAGGAGCCAACATGGAAAACAGTCACCACCTTAACCTGATACTTGCTAAAATTCATCTGGCCAGGGAGAGAAAGTGGGGATTTAAAATATATTTTATCCCTCCCACGCCTAAATGCTGAATTTTAAATTCCAGCTGTGTCACTCAGATTACTCATGGGGATTTTTATTTTTTTAACATATCCATGGCAAATGGAGAAGTGATCCTTTTCCTCCTCCGCCTCTTCCGCCAGCCAAACCCTTGATGAAAAGTTGCCATTGTCAGTCCTCCTAACGAAGGCTGCAGTTAATCGTCATTTTAATTGAGCCCAAATCCATGGTAGTGTTGAACGGGAGAGATGGATGTCCTGCTCACCACCCTCAGCCACCCAGGGTGCTGGGTCAGGGAACTAAGTTGACAACTCCCCAGGAGCTTCCAGCCAGCTCAGATTTGGCTGAAACCACCCGTCAGCGTGAGGCGAGGGCACTACAGTGTTGGGAAACAGTGGAGGAAAGGCAGGACTGCTCTTGGCACCAGTGCCTCTGCCTATGGAAGATGGGGTTTTTAAATAATCTATATGTCTTCTATATCTATATCTTCTAATCTATATCTGTATATCAAATCTATATGTCTTCTGTATCAGCTGCTGCTCAAAGAGAACGCGGTCCCTTCTCTTGTGGTAGATGCTTGGTATCGAGTGGCGGTGCCATCAGCCAGACCAATGAATTAATCCAGGCTCAAATGCCGTCATTTTCTTTTTTTTCCTCTACTTGTCATCTGGATCAGTTCCCGAAGCGCAAGGAACAGCACATGGGGAGTGGGAATGGGAACCGCGGCAGTGCCTCCTGCCTGGAGTAAATGACCACCTAAGGGGGCAGGTAGGTATAGAGGAACTACAGGAAGAGGAACTATAGGAGGGATCCTACCAAGTCTTTCACTCTGACAAAGAAATTCCTCCACTTCTGGCTTAAATATTTATACATTTTCTAACTCCAGCACTTATTTCTGTGTTACCCCAGAAAAGGCAAAGTTTGGAAACTGAGGACCTTGTTCTGGTGTGAGGACATCTGCAGCTCCAGACTTGCCAGGGATGCTGAGGAGATCCAGAAGGTAGGGATTTTGTGGAGCTGTGTGAGGCAGCAGCCAGCTCAGCCCACCCAGCCCCGTTACCCCGCTTTCCTATGGGAACGCCGTGCCGCACCATCTGGCAGTGCCTCCTACACATCGAGCTCCTTTGCTGAATCCAACCGCATTTGAAAAACACGTAGAAGAACCAAGGGGAAGTTTCTGCATGTCTCCCGAAAACCCCTTCCCCCTCCTGACCCCCAAACACTCGAGCTCGGGGTAGGGAGGCTGCGAGCGTGGCCATCTGCCATCCCGCTTTGTGGCAGCTGCCCGCCCAGGCTGCACGTGCATTTGAGCCTCCTAATTAGTGAGCGTCTCGTCACGGCACAGCCTCGCTGCTTGGCGTGGGTGTGACGGAGACATAGCAAGGGGATTTTTTTTTTTTGCAATGGTAATACGAGGCATAAATTTGCAGGAAATGAGGCATTACTTCCTGCTCACGGAGAAACACGTCCCATTTGTCTGCTTTAGGATGTAAATCTGGGGGAATGTGCTAGAGGATGCATTTTCCTTTGCAGGACACACATGATGCCAGTCTACCACCCCAAAAAGCACTTGTAAGGGGTAACTGGTGTTTTGGTTGATGCCCTCCATCTCAAGGGCATTAGGAGATGGGGAGGTCCCTCATCAGGCTGAGTCGAACATCAGCATCCTCCCAGCCTTATCCCCACATCCTTACCGTGGCTGTGCCAGTAAATGCCAGCAGTGGTGGCACCAGGGCTTCTCCTCTTCCAAACTGCAGTTTTCCCTGTGTCATCGGGCGCAGAGCAGCAGCTCATTTGGCAGAGCTCTGCCATGACTTGCACCTGCCTAAAATTTGAGCTCTGCTGGGAAGAATGACACAGTGCCCTGGGTAAACAAGAAACCTTTAATGAAGAAATGAGTGTAAATACCAAAGGTAGGCGAGAGATGAAAGCAGTGCTCCGAGGACACTGGGTTTTGCAGGGACTCTGACTTTGCCTCTAATGTTTTCATTTGGCTCAGCGCTGGAATTTATCCCTGTTAAATATGTACCTGATGAGACCACTGACCTGCTGGGAGAGTTGCACCAATTTTCATCCCTGCTGGTCCGGCTTCTCTTAAAGCTGAAAGAGAAAAGCAGAAAGAGAAGAGAAAGGCAGCCACTCAGCACTGAAGCATAAGTCATGGCTTCAAGGATATGCATCACAGGATATTTTTAAACACAGAAATACTCCATCAGTGACTAAAACTATTTCAGCAATCAGGCATAAGCCGACTCCAAACGCTGTTGCAATAGGAGTTGTTGCAATGGTGAGTTAAACAGTCATTTTGGCTGCATCATTTCCTAGTGCTTGAGAATATCCCAGCAGAGAAGAAACAAAAGAAATAATGAAAAGTCTTCTTAATCAAACTGATACCAGCAAGCTTCAATTATCCTGTTCTGAGCTGAAGATAAAGCCCTTGCAAAAGAGAAAAAAGCACATCTGCTTGTCACAATAGTGCGTAAATATCTAGTATATACGCCCATATATACACACAAGTATCTATATATACACGTATATATAGAGGGAGAGGTCAGACTTGAAATCCAGCCAAAACCAATGTTACGCAAACAGGAAACGCGTCTTTGCCGCACACTGCTTTGTCCATAGCAGCAAACTGGAGACTGTTTCTCACTTAGGAGTTAAAACATTCCTATTGCAAAGAAAAAGAAGGAAAAAAAGGCAGCAATTAGAAAGTCAAATGAAAGGGGCTGCTAATCTGCCTTATTTGCTCAGTGTGTAAATAGCCAGGAGAATTAAAACACATCTGAGATTCAAATGGACAGGATGAAGAGCAAAGTACAAGAGAAAATACAACTAAACTCCCCCAGATCTCTTTTAGGGATCCCAGAGGACAGCAGTGGGAGAGGCCTGGGGGGGAGGCCTTAAACCCAGGCCCTGCCAAATGAAACCCTAACCCCTCCAGTTGTTCATAACATTGCCCAGATCAGCGATGCTGGAGTTAAACCACCCATTCCCACCCGGCTGCAGCGCGCAGCGAAGGACCCTCACGGCGGATACTGAGGTCGAGGAAAGGGGAAAAGTAATGAAAAAGGCATTTTTCCCAGGGCAGAGCAGCCCTGCTGCCACCTCGCGGCTGCGAGCCCCGCCGGTGGAGGGGGACTGGGTGGGATTTGGGGCGTCCTGCGGCAGAGGTGGGGCGAGAACATGGGGAAAAACCGACCTGAGAGTTCAGGGAGAGCTCCCAGAGGGGAAAAAATGAGCGTTTTGCTTTTCTGGAGCAGGCAGAATTGAGCCCAATGTGGCGCCGTTTAAAGCTGCAGCTGTAAGCTATGGCTTTGGGTTCAGACGATTCAAGGATGTACAAGAGCGTGACAAACTGGAAAGTAAAAGCAGTATCACTGAAAGGGAGAAATAACGGGGTTCCAGAACAGCCTGAGCAAAAAACTGGTGTGTGATGCTGAAAAAAACGAGGAAGATCTGGGCCAGGAGCTCTGAACAAGGAAACTGCCCCCGTTGTTCGAGTCCTGGTCAGAAAACAAGGATTTTTGTGCATTTGTAAATGCACAAAACTAAGTCAAAGAAAAGAATCGTTCAGCATCTTCTTCCCTTCCCTTCCCTTCCCTTCCCTTCCCTTCCCTTATCTTCTTCCCTTCCCTTCCCTTCCCTTCCCTTCCCTTCCCTTCCCTTCCCTTCCCTTCCCTTCCCTTCCCAGTCCTTAGGTTTTAAAAATTTATTTAGATCAGAAGGGCAACAATACTTCGGTTTTATCTGAACTCTTTTTTAATAGGAAATGCAGATATTCAGTGTGGTCCCACCTTGCACAGCTTTTAGCATTCTGTAAACTTCTTGAATTTGTTCAGAAAAGGTTCTCTCCTGCAGACCTCTGTGTGACAAATGTACTCTCCCTTTCCTGTGCCAAACTTCTCCCAAACCATAAGCTGTTGCATTTAAGCGGATGTGTTGTTTCTTCATGTACCAAATGAAAACACACTTTGCATGGAAGCTCGTTTTACTGTTAGATTTATAGAGCATTACTATATATAAAATCAAATCACTGCAGTTAAATAGCCTGTGAAATTCTTGCAAACATATGAGGAAACACATACGGAAGAAAATGGTGAGCACAGCTTTTCCCCTGACATTTTTTTCCTGCCTGAAGCAAGCAGTGGTTCCCCAGCGGATGGTGCAGACAGAGCTCCCCCTCCTGCTTAAAATCATCTTTAGCCCCTGCCCTTGAGCCTTTGGGAGATGTGGTGCTGTTACACAGCATTTCTGGGGATCAGGCCAATGCTGAGATGCTAGAAGTAGGAAATCGTAGATGGGTGTAGAAACTCAGCACTGATAGTTTACCTTCATCCCCTTTATTATTTGCAGTGGCTTTACAAAACAAAAAGTTATTCTTTATTTTTTTTTCCCCTACTGCAGCAAGATTATGCCTGTCAAAGGAAATAATCCAGGATGCAAACAATTCATCTGAGCATCTGTCTGAAAAAACTGGGATAATTTTATTGTCCGCTGCCAGGGCTCAGTAACCCGACAGCTTTTCGGGGGGTGAGGCGCTCCTGTCTGCAGGCTGATGGTCCTGTGCTGTGCTAAGGCACCACATTTGCACTGCAAACGGCAGCAGCTGACTCAGAGAGGACTTTCCAGGAGCATCAGGTGGCCACCACATCAAACCTCATCCGCAGTTTGCACCGCGTAGAAATGTCTGCTATAAATAGGGTAAATGCTCATAATAGGTAGCAAAGGCACCGGGCTTTTCAGAGCAGGTGGAGAAATAATTGAGCCTGCCCTGAATGGCTGTATTATACCACGTACCGAGCTGCACCAGCAATTTCAGCCGGCTATTTGCACTTTGAGGACTTTGCTATTTCCTCCTGCTTTTCATTTAATCTGATTTGTAATGAATAGTCCAGGTTTTATAAAATGGAAGGTATTGAGGCAAGAAAGATTTTTAAAAGCTCTATTTCCAAGTGTCAGAAATCTGGCTGGCCAAAACACAGCCACAGGTGTAAAAGCTGCTTTTCAATAAAGAGGAGGAGTTGAGAACAACAACTTAGGGGTAGTGACAGAGCTGGCTGTAACACCAAGTTTCTACTTTCTCGGGACTTAAAATGTGACAGTAACTGAATCAGGCTGAAAGCAAAAATGCTTGATTTTTGTGTGAATTAGCAATCCAACAAGAGGACTCGTTGGCATCCCTCTGCCTCCAGGGTGCAGCTCAACCCTCCAGTCCATCCCTGCTGCAATGTCCAACAAAATGGAGAGATCTGGGAGTCAGGCACTGGCCTGAACGCTCAGGAACTGCAAGCAATGAGAGTCCTGTTGCTGTCATGCAGAGCAGGATGTGATCCTCCAGATCCCACCAGGGGCTTCCATCCTGCCCGTCTGAACCTCATCCAAAAACCCACAGCTCTCAGCTCCCTTGAAGCCTCTTCTGCACCGCTCTGTGACCAGAGCTAGCTTTCCCTCTGGGTAAATCCAAGCTATGGAAAGTGTTTTCCATGCATTTAGCAGATGGGTGAGCTGAGATGGGGGATGAAGCACGGCATTTGGGGCAGAGGTGGAAAGGGAGGTTTGTGTTCCCACTCCATCGTGACCATCCGCTCCATCTGTTAACGCTTCAGCACACGACGCCAGTCTCCAGTGCGATTCCGATTAGTCTGCAAAGTGCTGCTTGTTGATGTTTGGGTTTGATACTTGGAGAGCTCTGTGGAGATACTTAATTAGACAAAATTAATTCCTTTGAGAGCAACCTTCTGGCAGCACTTTGGAAAGTGCTAGGGAGCTTCTGTTGTTCTGACACTCCTTAAAAATAGGCATTAGCCATTTGCTAATTTATTTTTAAAAGGACAGTCAAACCACATCGTTCCCCAGGTGAAACGATAGCTGTGCCTTGCCTGCCAGCATCGCTATCAGAAGATGCAGTACCAGACCTTCTCACCAGAAGCCATCTCCCACAGCTGCCAAGCCCTTGCTGTTGTCACCCTGGAAGGTTTCCCTTCTGCCCGAGCTGTCAGAGCTCTCTGGCATCTTTGTTTTCTGTCCCCTTTTTGCCACCTTCACAGCGATTTTGGGCTCTGGTGACAAGACATGGTAGGAAGGGCATCACCTTGCTGGCCAACCCAGGAACATGCCATCCCCTGGGTAGCAGGAGGCGAATGGCTGCCCCTCTTCATCCCTGCCTCCTCCTGCCAGACAGGGATACAGGTGCTTCCTGTGGGACCATCTGCTGCTCATTCTGCAACCCTCCCACAGATGAGGGCACAGAGGGGCAAAGCCTTAATAGAGTTAAACTTCGTGAGCCCCAGAGGTCTGTGTCTGTGGTCGTACCTGGGTTGGAGAGGGGGAGGGAGGTGGCAGGGGCTGCAAGTGCTGTGCAAAACACATGCTTAAACCCTGAGCAGTGCCCTTTTTGAGGTTTGCCTTGGCATCTGTGCGCTTACATCGGGACAGAGCATTTCCTGGTTTCATTGTATGAAGCGAAGGGTTGAAGCAGCACCAAAAAGTACAATGTTTAGCCCTCTTCTGGCATAGCCTGAGCAGTGCAGCAGGAACAAAGGGATGCACAGCATGGTGGCCGTATTATTCAGGCTCCTCAGTTCCTTTAAATCGTCTCCAAATTAAATTAGAATTTATGTGGGTCTTTACAAAATCTGCTCCTATCAAGCCATAAAGGAAGAAGGAAACTATACTTAAACACTTAATTAGAGGATATCTGCAGAGTGCTCTGCAAATGGGATGGTGCTGGAGTATGCCACGCATTTGGTATTTAAATATAGCTATCCACACACCCTTGGCCTCCTGAACTGCTGAAAACGTCCTAGCAGGTGATCACAAGCCTTTCTATAATTGAAATGAACTTAATCCTGACAAAAATGTAGCAGCAGCTGCTGTGAAATGTGTGGCGGCTCTCCAAGTATTTCTTACATTACCCTGGTCTGCGTATTAAAGCGAGACTGATTGCTGTGCTGCAGACGCCTGCCACAGAGTGTCTCTTAAAAGAAAGCGGCTGTGGTTTAGATTTAAGGGCTTTGTTGTATTTTTCATAAGAACACTTTTCTCTAGTGTGATGCTTGCCGCACAAGGATCTGAGCTGCTCAGATATTAATTACTTAGGGCCTGCAACAATGCTCTAAAGTAAGAGGTAAATACGGATATTCTTTCTCATACACACACTTTATAGTGAAACATATGGGCAGTTGCCTCTATGGTGGACTGAAGAAGCAGAGCCGTGTTTGAGGCGGAGGAGGTGAGGTACCAGCCCAAGGATACATGCAGGGCATTGCGAGGAGGCAGAAGCCAGCCCGAAAAAGATACAAGAAATTACTGTGGCTGCCCTCCTAATTTAACCTTCATGCCACAGACCTCTGCCTGAATCCCAGTGTGCTGTGGAGCAGTGGGACAAGGAGCAGCTCCTCCTGTAATTCCTGATTTTTTGCTGTTGTATGGGAAGTCTCCTCCGCGAGTCCTTCCTCCCTCTGCCTCCTGTCCCTGGGTCTCCCTGGGCTCTGCTGACTGGGACCTGGCATTTACACAGCACCACCAAAGAGCAACCGTGAAGCAACTTTTCTGACAAGGAGGAACATCCTCACCTCAAAGCCTGGCAAACCTAACAGCAAAAATCTGGGCACAGCGGGGCTCAGCGAGTGTGCAAGATGGATGGCACAGAGCAGGCACTGAGTTTCCGCTCCCCCAAAGCCACCACAGTAACAAGGAGGGATCATAGCCCTTGAAAAATCCTATGAGCAGGGGTACAACCACCAAAGCGAAGGTGCCTCTCCTGGAAGATCACTTGACTCGGAGCGATTTGCCCATGGTTGCAGGGTTTATCAGTGCCTGCTGCATCCCATCCCCATCGGTCTGCAGAGCTGGACCCACACGTCCCATCTCTTGTGCTGTATCTGCTTTATGGCTTCGACTCCCAGCACGGAAAACATTTACTCAATCTTATTCAAACTGTTCTTTTGCCCCGAGCTAACCAAGGCGTGCACTCATTTTTAAAGTGTGACATCTGAGGCTGTTTAAAGGGCAGAACAGAAGATGGTGCTGCCGAGCCAACGTATTTTAACAAGAAAACTTCCTGGAGCTGCTGGCTTTTTTGACAGCTCCGGTTCCAAAATAATCTTTGTTTAAACTAAGGAGTTGTCAAGGAGATAAGTTTGAGAAGCACACGAACAACAGAGAAACATCCCACAGCCTGTTCCCTCACGGAGCAAGGACGCGGTGAAATATTGATGGACCAGTCTCCCTAATTATATCTCCTACTGAGGAGCTAGCTTGAAATCCGGGAGCTTTCCTGCTTTGTATGCGGCACCGTTGGGATAAAGCGATGGGTTCCCTTGCAGAGCTCCATGGGCAATTGGGCTGGGATGTGTGTGGCTAATGAACAGGCGGCAGCTGGCTTTGTGGGAGCTAATGAAATGTTCAGTACAAACCGCAGCACCTCCAGGTATCATCTGCGTCTCACTCCTGGAGTTGAATCCTCTTCTCTGCCGCTGCCTGGGCAGGATCGCACTCTGTTTACTGAAGTCTCCTCCATGTAAAACAACAGGAGCCGCAGAAGGAACAGAAGCACATTTGATGATCAAACTGGGCAAAATGGTGTCAAGCTCTTAGGCTGTCGTTTTTTTCTTATTACAACTTGTGTTATTCAGAAAAGTAACGCAAATAATTTCCACCCACAGTGCTGGCAGCTACATATTTTTCATAAGGAAATTTTTGCTCAAACTGAGAACAGCAATAGGAAGGTGCTTTATTTTTCATATCCAGGGTACCCTCATGCCTCCACAGTTCACCTGTCAGGGAATTTCAGTAGTTTGATGGAAAGAAACATCCTAAATTAAGATGCCTCTTCAAAATCCAATTTACTCGACAGCTGTAAATGAAGTGACTGTAAAAGAAGGGGCTGTCGCACAGTATTTAATTTTCTAACTCACCTGTAAATGCAGCTGAGCACAGAGAGCTGAGCATCCAACACACAGCGATGCTCAGAGCTGGGACCATGCTCCACTTGTCCCTTCTGGCAACTCCCTACTTGGTGAAGCCCATGTGGGTTACAGAGCTAGAAATCAGAATTTGTGCTGAATCTTGGCATATCACCGAGATGACAAATGAGGTCTGTACTGTTAATTCCTCTAGAAGAGGATGCCACATGTACGGACGCCAATGGCAGCACAGATGATGGCTGCCACCAACAGTCAGGAGTCTTCACTACTGGCCTTAGCACAATTTTCCATGTTAACTTGGTGGAGCCTCTGTATCTTCTTGTTTTCACTTCTCTGGCTCCAGAGCAAGAAAAATATTTACCTATTTTACAAGCCACACTAGAAAGTTTAATTAGCTAATGCTTGTTGAGTACTTTGAAGACATAAAGCAACAAATGCATTTAAGAGGTTGTTTGGTGTGCCTGAAATCAATAGATACTTGGCAAAGAAACTAGTGAAGGGACCTAGAAGGCATGGAAGCACAGAGGGACATGGATACCCACGTCCTGGTCCAGAACCCACAGGGATGCATGTCCATGCACGTACCCCTGCAAATGTGCCCACTGCTGCTTGCAGCGGGATAAAGGACATGTTGGTACAGCCTTCTGCTCTGCAGATAATAAATCTGAAAGCAACAGCAGTTCTCCCAGACGAGGGAAGAGGCTCATCAGACCGTTCATGCCCTGAAGCTGTCTGGGCTCGGGAGGGGTGGGTGGATGACTCCAGGAGCCCAAGCCAGCTCACAGCGTTCCCTGCCTCCAGCAGTTTCTCCTTCCCAGGCAGTGGACGCAGCGTGCAGGGGTTGTGAGCCAGCGTGGTGGGAAAAGTTTTAATAGGCACGACAGAAGGAGGGAGGAGGAGTGATTTCAGGCTCCTGGGAAGCAGCTAGAGGATCAAGAGCATCATGCAAGAACTGGCGGCCACGGCTGCAATTCAAGAGTGAGCCGGCCTGCGGCTGCCTGATGTGTAACTTACCAGCCAGAGACTTCATTGGCAAAAAAAGCAGCTGTCCATGATTAAACAGACTCATTAACTGAGCCTTCCCCCTGGCCATGGAGATCAGTGTGGCAGAACCCTCTCCACAGCACGTCAGTGTGAGCTTGCAGGGGCAAGGCCGGGACAAGGCTGCAGGAGAGAGCCTGCAGGCCCACCGGCAGCTCGCCTTGCCTGGCAGCCGCCTGCTCTGGTCACTGCTTTCCCTCCCAGTCAAGGAGGTTTGGAGCCCATTCCCTGCAGTAACAGTCTCCTTTGCACACACCGGTCTGTGGCCTGCATGTACCTAATTGAGATACCAGCGTTAAGACCAGACCATCTGGTATGGCCAAGGACATGGGCTTCATTAACAAGCACAGGGGAAACCTAATGTTCGCTCTTTTTTTAGATGTTACAAAGATAAAGACAAGGTTGGGAAGCCTGGAAGCAGACTGCGGAGATGACTGGGAGGACTCTGGCCCTGCTGCTTTCTGTCCCCTCACAGACGGTGCACTCAGACCTTGTTCCAGCTTCCCACAGAGAGCGGATGGGCCACCAAGTGATGGAGAACCTCCATGCAACCTTGTACCCAGAGAAGTGCTGTGGGCTTGTCCATGCCTCCCCATGGCCTCTATTGGCTTACAAAACTTTGTCTAAGCTTCCCACTAGGAAAATCAAGCAACTAATTTCTTGGCTTTCCTCCACTCCACATTAACACACTGCTGCCTTGCCATACACACTGTCTTGAGGACATCACGAGAAGAGCCTTCGCCTGAGAAGAGGTCAGAGCTGCACTGCCCTGTTGTTACTCTGCAGCTTTGAAAGCTCAGGGAGAGTTACCAGACACAGCCTGAAACAGCTCCTGGCCATCAGCATCGTTCTGCGCTGAAGTATCATGGATCAATATTTGATTCTTTCTTCTTCAAGGAGAAATACTAAATCAAATGTTAGAAAAAATGTTTTTGCTCCATTGACAAATTCAAGGCAAATTGAAAAGGTTCCCAGTGCAGAAATGTAGAGACTAGTGAAGCATCTTCCTTCAAGAAATGCTTATCCAAGCCTAAATCCTACAAAAGCATACAAAAGTCTGTCCGGCACTCTGAATACAGAATTGTCTGAAATACCAGCTCATTGCCTTAGTTTCCCAGTCTGTATAATTTGCACATTGTGTCTCCATAACTGTATTAACTGGGACACTCACAGGCTTTCATTTATTATTCTTGTCCCGGTATTTATGAAAGGTATGGGAACGGGTATATGCAGATCAAACACAGACACCAGGCTTGGAGACTGGCTCCTGTGCCTGTCATCCAAAACCACTTAGCAAGAGCCTACATTTGTTAAATGAGAGCATTGGTCTTCAGCTATTCCTAGAAAAGCTGCAAGGACAGGAAGCAGCAGCAAATCTTCCAAAACCACGACAGCTTTGAGAGGCCACCTCTTCCTAAAGCTACTGCATTTCTCTTGCTGTTTTCTGTGCAGCAGGTCATTATGAATTCCTAATTACCAAAGCAGGCCTGTCAGGTCCATCGCTGACCTGCTGTGTGAGCTGGGCAAAAAAATGGATCTGTCGCTGCTGCATTGACTCGATGTAAATGTAAAATATGTGCACTGGAGAGGCTTGGAGCTTAATATAGGTCTTGTTAAGTGTTCATAGAAGATACTGAAAGCCTTAGATTAAGAGGTACACCAGAGGAGAATGATGGGGTTATAAAATCCGTTTCTACAAATAACTCATATTTATATAGTGCCTTTCAACCTAGCAGATCCCAAAGCTTTTTTTCAGCGTAACACCCTGATATACTGTGGTCGCTTCCTCTACCAGTTCAAGGCAACCTCCTCTGAAGTGAAATGTGGCAGCTGTTTAAAAGCCCCGGGTAGTAGTGACTTTAATAATAGCAAGGCATTTATATGGTCTTACAAACTTCAAAGAGTTAATTCTCTGCCCCTTCAGGAGGCAGACAAGGTTTATTATTCCCATTTCACAAAGGCAATATAACAAGAGTGGACAAGAGTGGAGAAAATCTTCGCTCCCACAGATTTATAAGGCAAAATTCTGTCTGTGAGCCTAAAGTGCTTTTAATGCCACACAGAGAAAACATATCAACATGTCTTATTAAAAAAGGCCTCTACTAAAAATAATGATGTGGAGAGAGCTCTGATCTGTATTCTAACACCTGCCACTTCTACTGAAAAAATTACCTCCTCAAGCACGTGTTGACATAGAAACATCATGGTCCACAAATGCTTCTGTGCCATGAAACAAATTGGGCGCTCAAAATATACTGCCAAGAATCAGACAATCTGTTTTAAGAGGACCCAAGAGTTACTAAAAACCTCTTGAAGTATAGCAGGAGAGAGAGCTGCAGCAACACCAGTCTCCGAGGCAGGCTGGCATTGTTCTTCACCACATGTGGCTCCACGGTTCTTCCTAGCCTGCCTGCATTGCAGGGCAATGATGCTTCCAATGAGGAGGAAAATATCTTTCTGTTATCCCCAAATGTTCCACAAGATGGTCCTGAACTTGGGAAAAGAAAACTACGAATTGCTTGGATTTAACCTCATCTTCATTGAGAACTGGAGTCCTGCCCCCAGGTCACATCACTGTTCCCACTCTGCTTCTCGAGTGCACCCTGATGGAGAATGAAGTAGGAGCTTAAAAGGACTCTTATCCTTGGAGTCCCAAACACCTTTTTACATGGTAGCACAGAAGTCTACAGCTTTCATTCCTCCTTCTGTTTCCCACCAAAGATTTGCCCTATTGCAACTTCCACTCTTGTTTGCAGTCCGACCTAAGAAACATCCTCTTCTAGACCCCTCTGCTCCCTCACAATCTGCTTATGTAGCCCAGAGTGCACAGCCTGTGGCATAAAGTCACTGCAGCCATGGGCAGCTTTCCAGAGGGGGATGCAAAGCTGTTTCCAGCCAGGCTGCTGAAGCTCCTGAACAACTCTCAGCTGCCCACAAATGGATCTGAACAACCACTCATCCTTCTGATAGAGCCAACCCTCTCCAGATGCCTTCAGTCACTCACACAACCTGAGCGATGCTTGGGGCTGGGTCTGTGTCCTGCAGGATGTAGGGCAGAGGGGCAGGGAACCGGGAGAGATTAACTGACCCATGCCGAGCATCATCAACTCTCCAGCAAAGTGATTTCCATCATTCTGCTACATGAATTACATCCCATTCATCACGGCAACTGCCTGGATGTAACTCTGCCAGCCAGGGCTTGGCCTCTCTCTCCAAAACACCCCCAATGAGCAGTACGGCAGCTAGACAGCGCAGGATGTGGATCAGTGCTCCATCAGTGCTTTCATCCCTCTGGCTTCCCTGTCCCTGGAGAAACCCACACTTCCACAGTCCTGCTGCAGCCTCTGCTGCCAAAGGATGGTCAGGGAAGAAAGGATGTCCTTACCACTGTCATCCCTGAACTGCAAGCAGGTCCTGTGCCCCCCATCACCTGCACGCCTATGAAGCAGTGCCGTGCAACTGGGGAAGCTGGCCTGAGCATGAGAAGCTGTTGCAGGGCCCTGGCAAACAGGCCCTGTTCTGAATTCATAGCCTGGGGCTGACACTCATTTAGGCACATGAACAAGGATGTAGAGCTCTGGTACTCATATAAAACGTGGGCCTTTCTGACGCTGTGAAACTCGAAACCAAGAGCAAAATAATTTCCTAGTGCAGTGGCACTGAGCTCACAGCAGAGCTTTTTCACCTTCTCTGCTTTTGGAATAATTCATTTAACTTTATGGCATTTCACTACCGTGCAAGTCAAACACACCAGCTAGCGTCTAGCTGATGGCCCAGGGGAGAAATCTCCTTGACGCGCCTGATGCCTTATGAGACATCGCAGATGGTCGTGGAGGAGATCCTGCGACTTTGCTTCCTTGGCAACCTCAATGTCAGGGAACCGGCTCTGTGCAGCATCGCAGCCGTATGCTGGCCCTGTTCATCTGATGCTATAGCCCAGGGGAAGGGGCGCCTCAGCTCTGCCGACCGCTTTGGGGGTGACACTGGCTGCGTGGGTTCTTTTTGTGTGCTGTGCTCCCCTGCTTTCTGTTTGCTCTGCGAGGTCTATGGGCTGTGCTGGAGTTTGCTTTCCACCCTGAGCACAGTGAAGTGTGTTCTGACAGGTCTGACGGACAACATCAGATGATTTTTCAGGATGACGGGGAGATTTAAAAGCTTAAGATGGCTTACAGGTCCTTATTTACAGCTCTCAAGCTTCAGTCCAGACCTAGACACCCATATATTTGGACTCAGATGTTCAGCAAGTAAAGAAAATGTTTAAGTCTTTCTCCCTCCTCTCCATCCCCTGCCGGTGGGATTGCTATTCATCACAGGTACAAGTGCAAGGAGAGAGCTGTGCCTCCTCTACCAATGGCTTTGAGGAATCCCCAGATCCACATCACGGAGGTGAGTCACTGTCCTCACAGAGAAAGGCAGAACACAGCCCCTGAGGCTGAAATGAAAGGACAGAATGAAGCCTGCATCATCCTGGCCACAATTTATGGGGCGAGGCAGTGGAGCACAAGCACAGGGCACTCCCAGTCCTCAGCTGGTGTAAGTCAGCAGCACTACCCTCCATGATACCACCTGAGAAGTAGGATTTTTCATTCAATAAGTCCTGTGGCTTGCTCTTTCTTGTTTCTCCTTTCCTTCTTTAACTCTGAAAGAATCCCATTTAATCTGCAGGGAGCTTTTCCTGAACGAAAAACCCTACTGTGCTTGACCCTGACCTTTGCAAATGGAAATATGATGTAGTGAGAACTGAGACCCGAGACTCAACCAGCATCTTCGGATCCGCTGCTGAAATACAGCAGGTCGTTTCGCATTTCTATTCCGAGCCTCAGATAATGGGGAAGAAAATTAGGTAATTCCATTTTTTGGATTAGCTGGTTTTCTCATCAGCTGGGAGATGGGGTCTGAGGTATGTGGAGAATGACTGGAGGCGCAGGATGAACAGCTGGTCACAGATATTGTTTGGGATGCTATTTCTGCATGACCCGCTCCAGAGATATCAAAAGAGATTGCATCTGCTCCCCTGACATTTATACCTGTTTTCCATCGCTGACTTTAAAGCAGCTGCTCTGCATTTGCCCACATCTGAGCGAGTAGGGAATCGGGACCGTTGTTTAAAGATAATCTTGAACCTTACCTGAGCTTTGCAATGATCAAAAATGAGTTATGTATGGAGAGATGAAAATTAAAGCACATCAAGGAACCCACGAGACGCGTGGGAAAGGGAGCCTTGCCAGAGCTGACAGATCGCTGTTTATGGGCAGAATTAGAAACTCTTCTTCCAAGTCTGCAAATTGCCCTGCGAAAGCAGATCCTCCTCACCAGAGACCGACTGACTTCTGCACGCAGGTACGTACGGAAAAGAAGAGTTTGCAGAATCAAGAGCAGTGCTAGTAAGGAAAAGAAAAAAACGCCAAAAGGTCACTGCGTGAAACATCAATAACCATAGCAAGGAGCTACTGGGTACTAGGCAATCTTTAGTCTAGAGAAAAAAAGACACAAAAACAATGTCTAGAAGGTAAAGCCTGATTAAATTCAACAATACATTTTTTAAAAACAAAGAATTGTGTGTGATTAATGAAGCAACATATTTAATTTCCCATCTCATGGGGTCTTCAACTCCATCTGGAAGAGATGCTGCAGTGATACCCGTTAGCGCGCTCAACCGAGGACTGAAAGAAGCAGATTTGATGCTTTCATGCTTCCTTCTGATCTTAAAAATCTGTGAGCATATTTGGATTTGGTAACGTACTTGATATCGTATCATAAAATGTAGCTCTTTGGATGATCTGAAGGCAATAGTCCATGGACCAAATGACAGCTGAGCGGCTGCAAACAAAGAGGAATTCTAAACAGGGAGTCACTGCATTACAGAATTATGTTTATTAGGGCATCATGGAAATCAGGCCTTTGGTCTTTTTTGACATTTTTATTGATTACTCTAAAGAAGGACTGAACAAAAGGATGACAGGCATCCACAAAAGTGACATGAAGTTGAAAGGGATCACAAACACCAGGGAAACCAGAAAGCTAATGCAAAGGAATCTGAATAGACTAGAAATTCAGAGTGGAAATATCTCAGTGCAGTGAATCTCGGAGCCTGGCAAATTGGAAGTCTCATATCTGCTGATGCATGCAGGCTTTGAAGATGATGCTCATTAAGATCGTGCCATGGGGGGAAGAGCCTAAAAAGTGCAGAGTATGGGGAGATGCTCCCTCTGAAGCCCTAGAGATAACGTGATACAGCGAGCCAGAATGAAAACAGCAGAGAATCCTTTAGCGCTTTTGGCAGGCAAGTCCTTTAATAAACATATCTACCAAGGATCTTTTATAATAAAACCCGATGTATCATTTCCGTTCGCTGAGCTAGTGTCATGTCTGCAAACTGCACACGGCTTTGTCTCCTCAGCGCATTAATTTCCATCCAAATGCCCAGGCAGAGCCTCTATTAGCAACCTCTGTTGACAAGAGTAGATGATTCAGGGAAGCGTAACTAACTCTTATTTCTCTGAAATCTACACTCGCTCCTCTGCTGGAGGATGAAATTTCACAAGTGAAAATGTCTGCTGTCCTTCCTTTGGTTTAGGTGCTCGGGGCTGGATCTGAACTCACAATCTCTATTTAAGGAGCGGCTCTAGAGATCCCAGACAGGGTTTAGGAGCCATAATCTGCTGTGGCGTGCAGGTAGACTGCAGTTCCCTTAACCCATCGCCCAGGGTTGACAAGGGGACCCAATGCCCGATGGCTTTAGGTGGCCCCAGAGCACCCAATGCCAAAGGGTTTGTACTGGGTGGGAGCAGAGGAAGGACCTGTGCCTCCAGGTCCACCCCACGCTGTCTGGCATTAGCTAACGCCTGCGGAGCGGCTGCCGGTGTGACTTCATTTTTCTGTGACCCAGAAGCACTTTCCAATTTGCCACTCGCATCACTCAGCCCAAGCGCACACTGTGCCACTGTACTGTACCTTGCTCTGTTGGCCTACAGCGTGGCTTTATCTCTCTGTAAAATAAAGGTCGTTATGGTGTTGTGCAGGCAGCGAAGGCTTTGAAGAAGCGCTTTGAAGTACACTATAGAAGTAGACATTATTACCCACTGCCCAGGGATTTGGAGAAGGTTTAGTCTGATAAAAAGGCTTTGCATTCTGCTGGCGGGAAGCATGACATAAAGTGGAAATTTTTCCACGCTGAATTCAAATGAGTTGGTTTTTCTATCAGCCCTTCTTCTAGAGAATGGGTAAGCTCTTCTCCAGACTGTGCGAGGGTTAATGCTCCAACAAGGTTCACCCTTCCCATGAGGATTCCCTGGGTAGAGCCGTGCTCAGAGTTTAAGACTGAAATTTTAAGAGGCTTGATTTGAGCTGGAAGACACTGCTGGAAGATAGTAAGTACATCTGGCTGAGGAGAAGTGCTTGTAGGGGTCTTGGTGCTCAGGGTTTAAAAGCACAGCAGTTTGGCAGGGGACAGGAGCTGGAGTAGAGGCTACATTAGCAAATCCTCATAGGTGGGACCACAGCGAATTGGCGTCCTTAGGGAGGATGTTATGTTACGTTTGGCTCCAAACAGTGCTATTAGACTCCTGCCTTCATAAACACTGCATTCTTTCACAGGTGTTTGGATTGGGGAAAGAAAATGGTGATATAGGACTAGACATCTTTTATCTCAACTGCAATAACCCTGTTAGCATCCCACAGGTGAGGAAGGGTTTGTGGCACTGTGCTGATAGCAGCACTGACAGCAGATGTTTAGTGCCAGGCGAATTCTTCAGAGCCAACCTTATTTGAAGTGCTTGCTTCCAGAAATCATCAGCTGCATTTGGGGTGATGCTGAAAACCTTTAAGGAAGTGTTTCAGGCAGCAAAAATAAGAGATGGGTAGAAACAGCAGCTCAGAAAGGCTGGCTTAAGTGACAATTTGTGTAGTGGGAAATGACATTTATTTAGCTGATTTAAAGGAAACAAATATATTTTACACCTACTCTTCATGTGTAAAAGAGGCTTAAAAATTTACTTGAAAAGATGTGTTTGTTACTTGAGAACTGTTGACATTTTCCTTTTCTGCTTTGCTTTTTAAACAGAGTGGAAAGTAGGTGTGAGGTTTCTTTAAAGTGATGAGATACCTGAATCTTCTGAACATTCAGATTCTTACCCCAGGTGTCTTTTCGATATTTAAATTAAGTAGATGATAACAAGCAACAGCGAGTTTCTGGCAGGTTAAGAAATAATCCTTCCTTTCCTGATTGCTTATCTTTTATCTTTTGATCTAGCAAAAAATGTCTCTAGAAATAACAGCAAAACCAACCAAAAACTCCACTAATGAGCCACAGCATTCAGCCCTTTTTGAAAGCAACAAATTGTAGCAAGAGCTTGTGGATTTTCCCCTGTCAGTGCCCCTTTTGGGATGTCCTCCTCGTGGTATCCACCTTACCACGCAGCAGTCTTAGGTCTGGTTCATACTGGGGATTTGGAAGCCCAGCTGCAGATGTTGACAGATGTTTCCCAACCTTCCCCAGCAAGTGGGTGCCTCTGGCACACCTGTAGTCCTCTGTCCACTGATTCCTGTAAGAAGATGCCACAGGGGTTTAATCTCATGGCTTTGGGGGAGCTGCCTTAGCCAGAGGGTGATTGAGGGCGGCTCAAGATCACTGTTCCTGGGGAAAGAGAGTGCTGGGATGGCAGTTACAAGCATGGCTCCCTTAAACCAGAACTGAAGGCTGCTGCTGCTTAAAAGGGGATGTTTTGGCAGCAGCAGTTTGCCTCATCCCTGCTCCATCGAGCACCAGGATTGCCGTGAGCTGCAGGCAGATGTTTGGCAAGGCATGCTGCCTTAACAGGAACAGGCTCTTCTCTCGCGCTTTGACGTGGTACGTGCTGTACAGAAGAGCACCCGGCGTCAGCACGGTCACAGCAACCCACAGGCGAGGTGTGGCATGGGGACAGTGCATAACCTCTCCAAAACACCCATAAAGGTGAGATATTCCACCGTGGGGTGGGCAGGGAAGTGACACAGTGACTCTGTGAGCTTCAGGCTTTCTGGAGACCAGCTACACACTCCAAAGGGATGTTGGCATGAGGAACGATGTGCAGACACCCAGAGCTGCTTTCACGTTGGCAATGGCCATGATGTGTCAGTGCAGCATCCTGCAAGGGCTCAAGTGGATTCTCTGTATCTCGTACCCATGCAGGACATAGGTAAGCAGCTACTGGTGGATGAGAAATACTACCACAGCACACGTATTTCCTCTTTGACCTGACCTGACTTCTCTCTCATGCAATGACAAAATAAATGTCATGTCTGAGGACAACAACAGTTTGGCTGGACCACAAGACAGTGTGAGGAGGGGTTAAAATCCAATTCTGTTTTTCTTCACGTTCAGGTCACTTGTAATTCTGGATGGAGTCCTGCTACTTGGCAGTCACTTTAGCATCACCAGTAAACCTCCAAAGCCATCTGAAGCTGCAGGATTAGCAGCTACTATCCCGATGAGTTTATTTTATGCAGCTGAGATGAAGAAAAACAGTCTATGGACACAATCTGCAAATTATCTTCAAAAGAAAAAAAAGACTTCAATTATCTGTCAGCTGCCTTCAGGTTGCACTTCAGCGGGGCCAGCCGGGACGTGCTGCATGAGCAGGCAGCAGAGCAGTGGGAGGCGAAGTCCTAATCGGCTTTTGTGTTCTTTGATTATTGTTATCCAAACTAAACAAAGATTTGTGGTTTACTGGTGTCCTTCCTTCCCCTGTTTTGTTTCAGATTAACTGCTACTCTGCAACATTGTGTATGTTAGCAATATTGCAGGAACCTGCTCAAGAGATAATCTCTGTGCCCCAGCTTAATGACTGCACCAGCCTTTGTTTAAAAGAAACCTGCTGCTTATCACAGACTTAAATTGCAAGCCTTTTGCAGCAATAACACTGGCTCTTAAGTGTCTGTAAAAAGCCATAAATGCTTTACAGGGTTATAGGAATAACAGGCTAATATAATGTGCTAACTAGGAACGTGCAAAGGAGTCAGCCTTGTCCAAGAGTCCGAACCCACTGCTCGCTCTAGCTCACTGCTCCTTAATTAGCAATAGGACTTCACACAGCCCTCAGACCGCTCGTGATAGATGAGGCATTGCAGTTTTACTGCACTGCTGGTTGAGGTTATCTATCGATGGGCACTAGAAGAATGATTAATCCTTGCAATTACCATGTGCTCTCTTGTCTGACATCCAAGCTCAAAGACACTCTGATCTGGTCACTCCTTGAATTTTTATCTCTGCTAGTGGCCTGGGTCTTTCGTTTTGAGACATCAGAGGTGTGCTCATGTAGCACTGATCCATCTTACACTTTATTTCCTTCCTTACTGGTCTTTGTCCAGAAGGTGCATGGCTTCTGCAGAAAATCCTTGGGAAGGTGGCTTGCCTCATTTTGTATACATTTCATTTCTCACACAGCAATTCTCACACATATTCATTCCTGCAAATCCAGCCTGCCTAAATCCAACGATTGAGCCAGCTTCGTCTCCTTTGCTTATTTCTTCTCTGCACAATTTCTTGCAAATTCTCCCCTATTCTGAGTGCTAAAAATACATCTGGGTGCTGCCTGGAGGCCATCAGGGAGCACAAAGGAAAGGGCAGCCCGAGCTTCATATGCATTGCTAAGCAATGCATGAAGAGCCTTCCCCACAAACGGGGATGCTCTTGTAATAGGAATCCATAAATACAGAAGTCTGCCATTCCCAGAAGCGACTGCATATAGAAACTCTCTCACTGCTTCTATTTAGCCAGCACCAGACTCTTCCACAGCAAGTGCAAATGCGAGAGAGAGCTCAGACTTGTAATGACAGTGAACAGGTGTAAACTGGAAGAACAACTCAGCAGGGGGAAAAGCTACGCCAGCTCCCACCCCTGCAGTCAGCAAAGCCCCCTCCTTGAGGTCCGTGTTTGTACCAGGAAAGCAAAGCGAGCTCTCATCAGAAAGAACACCAAATAGTTTCTGCATTTTTCACTGATTCTGAATTTCCTCTTCATTTCTCAAAATCCTGTTCCTCCACCAAAGCTCTCGGGAGCGCAGGCTTTCACATCAACCACTGCTACGGGGGAGATGCAACCAGGATGTAGTTTCCTCGTTATCCAAGTGGGACTCTTTGTCCTACATATGCAAAATACATAACTTACTAGGCAAAATCTAAACCTCACAAATTAGTTCAGGTCCCCAAAAGATGACTGTTCAGATAAAATGTTTATTACAGAAGAGCTGGTGAATTCCCCTTGCTCTTACTTGTTACTGCTCTGCTCAGAGCAGACCACATGATGTCATTGAAGAACTGAGTTGCGAAATCCCACATTCCAGACCAGGAACCAGGAATGATTCCCAAATTAGGCAAATGACATGTGAAATATCAGTACAGCATCCACAAGGAAAAAAAATAAACCCACAAAAACACCCAACAAAAGCACCCAAACGAAAAACCCTAAGGCCACATGAAACAAATTATGTCCTCCAAAACCATCATGTTAATGACTCTTCATCTCAAATACATTTACTCAGAAAGTCCTCAGTATCTCGAGAATATGGACCTAGGATTGCAAAGCTAATTTTAAATTCAGCAGCAATATTTACAGATTATTTATACAGCAACAGTCTGTAAATATTTCCTTTGGATACTGCTGTTTGACAGAGATTTTGGATGTCTTGCTTCCCCCTGTAATGGCATTTTTAGGGGTGGGACTGTAAAAAAGCTTCCAAGCTTCCTCTGCTCCAACAGCCTACCTACTTGTTTGAACGTTTATATGGAGAGCAAGTACAATGTTACTCTGAAAGCTGAGACTTTAAATGCCTGCAGCTCATTGCAAGGTTAAAAACCTGCAAGATCCTATTCCATGAGCATGGCTGAGATGAGGGCCCTTTTTCCTCTCCATTACTGCTTCGAGATTCCTTTCCAGCATTTCTTGAGGTTGGTTTAGTATTATCAGTCCTGGGGTAAGATTTCCCTCTTCTGGCCCCAACGGCAGTTAAGGCAGCAAGGACAGCTGGATCAGTTTATGTTGCCTAAAGTTAGCTGAGATGCTGGAAAGTCCTCAGGAGATAGTGTGGGACTTCATGCCTCCTTCTCGAGCAAGTTCAGTCATTTTCCACTGATTCAGCCTTTTTAACACATGAAGGGGAAGAGACTACACTAAACACCTTGTATAGCTCAGAAAATAAAATGGATCAGAGCTTAGATATTAATTCCTTAAGAATCAGCCACTTGAGGTTTCTGTTGAACAGATGGGAACAAAGCCCAGTCTGGCCTAATTAAAGAACAAAACCAAATCCAATTGCAACTGAGCAGTTCCTCAGCGTCTCACACAACGTGGTGGAGTATCGTGTCCCACTGCGCTGTAGATTGGAGACACCATGGAATAAATCCAGGTCCTCCAGGCTCCAAGCACAACAGTTAAGGGCAGCCACAGAAGGAGGCAATCCTTTGCCAAAAAGAGCAGCAAAAAGGCATCAAAATCTTTAACCACCATCTCAGAGGGGCTGGTTAGACCCGATTATGATCAGACCCATCTTACCAAGGGCAGAGGTAAGATCCTTAGAAGACAGAGGGCAGAGCAAAAGTGCAAATGGATTTAATTGCACTTTACACAGGGATAAAGCCTTCCTTTTCTTCCTCCTGCTGCGCAGCTTCTCACCTGAGCGCCAAAAATCCCAACAGCGTAAGTCTGCTTCTTCTGGGGATCAGAAACAAGCCAGAAGAATCCTGAGCTTTATCATTTCTAGACTGGAATGTGTTTGACACCACACATACTGGTACAATTGCACCTTGTCAAATAGAGCAACTCTGTAGTGACAATAAATATTAATTCCCTCTGCTGGTTTTCAGTCTAAATCTTAGTAGATTGAATTATCTGCCACAGGAACATCAAAAAAAGCCAAAGTAGCAATAAAAGTCAAACAAAAGTGCCAGATCCAGCATCTACCACTGCCTGGTTTATGCTAGTCAAGTAACAGATGTTTCAGGCTGTGCATTTCAGAGGAAATTACACTGATGCGCTCATACAATACAGCAAATCTTGTTGCAAATTTACAGAATATTTATTTCAGGAATAAGTCTGGCTCTGTTACAAAAATGAATGTGAAACAAAATGCCTTGGCTTACAAAGCCTTCAGTGCCCCTTTGCCAGTCCAGCACCACAGCTGGGATGCCAAGATTAAGATCAAAGACGATCACAGGAAAATCATAGGTCCAGCAATCTCCATTTTTCACGCTCATGAAGGATTTTGTGCTGCCCACCCACCCCGCATCACCCCACAGCAAAGCCAGCAGTACTTGTCTCTGAGAGGGCTTAGTAGGAGTCTTTGCCATTCATCTCTCCTTGCCCAAGAACACCAAGGATCAGCATAGGACATCATCCGGTGTTTACCCACTGCTCTTGTGTAACGGCCGAGCACTTCAGGCAGAATCCCAAGTGAATCCACACTCAGGATTCCCACACAGCCACATATGAACGTCAGTTTTTGAGGGTGAAGAGTGTCTTTGACTAGGTACATGCCCAGTACATAGCACTGTGGAGCTCTGATTTCAGTATACGCATAATGGTGAATGGTTGATGGTGACCTCCCCAGCGATCAGTACTGGGACCAGTTCTATTCATCATCTTTATTGATGACCTGGATGAGGGGATTGAGTCTACCCTTAGTATATTCGCAGATGACACCAAACTGGTGGAGGGTAGGAAGAGGCTGCAGAGGGACCTGGACAGGCTGGGTCAATGGGCAGAGGCCAGTGGTATGAAGTTTCACAAGACCGAGTGCAGGGTCTGACACTTTGGCCACAATAACTCCATGCAGTGCCACAGACTAGGGGAAGAGTGGCTGGAGAGCGGCCCAGCAGAGAGGGACCTGGCAGCACTGGTTGACACTCGACTGAACGTGAGCCAACAGTGTGCCCAGGTGGCCCAGAAGGCCAATGGCATCCTGGCCTGTATCAGGAATGGTGTGGCCAGCAGGACTAGAGGCCTCACCTCGAGTACTGTGTACAGTTCTGGGCCCCTCACTTCAAGAAGGATACTGAGGTGCTAGAGCGAGTCCAGAGGAGAGCAACGAGGCTGGTGAAGGAAAGTCTTGTAATGAGAGGCTAAAGGAACTAGGGTTGTTTAGCCTGGAGAAGAGACTCAGGGGGGATCTTATCACTCTCTACAACTACCTGAAGGGAGGTTGTAGTCAGGTGGGGGTCGGGCTCTTCTCCCAGGCAACTGGTGACAAGATGAGAGGGCACGGCCTGAAGCTGTGCCAGGGGAGGTTTACGCTGGATATTATAAAGCACTTTTTCATGGAGAGGGTGATCAGGCATTGGAAGGGGCTGCCCAGGGAGGTGGTGGGGTCATCATCCCTGGAGATGTTTAAGGAAAGGCTGGATGTGGCACTGAGGGCCATGGTCTGGCTGATGTGGTAGTGTTAGGTCATGGGCTGGACTGGATGATCTCAGAGGTCTTTTCCAGCCTCAATAATTCTGTGATTCTGTGATTTGGACCCTAAGCTCTGGGAGCAGCTGGAGGTGGCTCTCGCTTTGGAAGCCCCTACACCTCTTACTTCATCCTATGGAGAAACACTGCAAGAGGAATGGTAGGGTACAACCAAGAGAAATCTGATAGAGGCCGAGCAGCAGCTGGCAAACATCTCAAAACAGGCAGGGCCAACATCAGGTCAGTGTTTACAAATAATAAATCATGTGAGCAGTGCTCACACCAATGTTTGGGAAAGAATCTGCATCACCAATTTGACCTCCTGCCCAGCTGGATTTTATTTTTTTCCTGAACAGATAAACTGGGGCACCATGTTGGAAACTGGGAAGCTACACAAAAGTAAGCACTGTAATAACGCCTGAACAATGACTGATTCAGACAGTCTAGGGGGCCTTCTGCACATCGTCCATGTCAACATTTCCTCATCCCAAAGAACTTCCTGCAAAAAACACAGGATGCTTTTATTACCGAGTGGGTGGCGTTTGATACAGCATCCCAATTGGCTGGGAAAGTCAATGAACCATGCATTTTTTTCACTGCCACCTTTCCTACGGGACATTGCCAGCAGGAAAACATCCCTGTAATGTTTTTCACAGTTTAGTCACACGTTCCTATAGATTATACCCTGCTATGCCAACCCTTAAGTGCAGAGTTTCATAGAAAGGAAATTAGCTCTTTCTCCTTTCCCCTCTTGTTTCAGTTCCTTCCAGTGTCAACATCTCCTTCTTCCCAGACACTGTTATTTTGCAGCAGTGAAGCTCAGGCCAACACAAAACAGAGAGCAAAACTAAGTTATATCTTAGTAATATCATAGCATGGGCTCCCCTGCTCCCCTGTTTCTTCTGTCTGGCTTAGCTGATGGGCTCAGCTGATGGGTTCGTGGGCTCAGCACACCTGGGATGGTTTGCAGAACTTGGCCATGATTTCCGCAAATCATAAGATTTTAAGTATGTGAAATATCATTAAATAAATCAACCTGGAAGCAAAGTCTAGGTGACCAGTGGGAAGGCAAAAAACAAACAAAAAAAGGAAATCTGATCTAGAAATTTCTGAGTTTAGCAAGGCTGAGCCAGCAGCACAGGGAGGTCTGTCTGTGTTTGATCGCTGTTTGAACCCTGCGATCGCTCCATTTCACACCAGGGCAGATGTTGGGTGTTGTAATTAAAAGCAGTCGTTATCGGCGAGGAAACGCCATTAGCACCGGGCGCGGCGGAGCTCTGAGGAGCTGGGACGGGGGGGCGGCGGGACGAACCG
>NW_010187985.1:10215-13160 GCF_000695765.1 Mesitornis unicolor | reverse complement strand
AGGTGCTGCAGACTGTTTGTGCCCTGTTCATTGTCTTCTAACAAACTAGAAACGTTATGCTCAGTTGTTCTACGCCAAATACTTTGTCCTCCGAGGGCGGTTCACGAGTCTTCAGGTGTCCTCAGTCTCAGGTTTTTTTCCGTGGTGAACGCACGCTGACCGCTGGGTCCCTGGGCAGTTAAACCTCCTCCTGTGGGTCTGTCTGTGCCAGGACTCACCTGCAGATCCAGTTGTGTTTGAGTTCTTCCAGAGAGCAAAACTGTACCCCCAGAACTACGTAGCGCTGTGAGCTGCTCTGCCTCTGGGCTGCTGCCATTCTGCCCCGTGTCCTCCCCAGTGCACCCAAAGCGCGCCTGTGAAGCGTGTGCGGTTTCTGTGCCCTCCCATTCGTGGAGTCAGCGATGGGCAGTGAATTCGGGGCAGCCCAGCTCCTCCCAGCCCTGTCGGGGCAGGAGGCTGTGCCGCACTCTGCCTCTCGCCTAGCAGAGCCTCAGAGCGCAGCCTGCAGCACTGCATTTGCCAGCAGAACCTTCCAGAGCCCCGGCAACCCTTTGGGGTCAGGTTCTTGTGGAAAGAGATAAATGCTGGGTGTTCAAATTGCTTCCCTGGCAGCGCGCACTGTCCCCCCAGACTCCTCTCTGGGCAGCAGTGCCGCTAGCTTGGTGCTTCCCTGGCGCTGCTGCCCGCTTCAGTGCCGAGCGTAACCCCTCGGCTGTGAGCGGGTTTGTCGGGCGTGGAGCCCGAGGGCAGGCACAGAGCTTCCCTTAATCCCTGCTCGCCAGAAGCACTTGTGGAAATAAATACAGTTGTTCCTGCTGCGTGCCACGGAGCGTGTCTGAAAGGCAGCAGTGGTTTCCACGAGATCCTCCTCGTCAGGGGCCGGGCCCCAGAGTTGGTCTTTGCCGTGATTTGCAAGCGCGGGGAGGGCTGGGGATGAGCAGCACAACGGCAAAGTCTCCTCCGGAGTGGGAGTCTTGGGACTCCGCTGGTTTTCATTCACTGTGTTTTGTTTCTAGCAGTCCTGGAGCCTTGTGTACACTTGTAAATAACAGCTTTCTTTTTTCACTGGGCTTTGCGTGCTGGTGTTTGTCCACGGGAGGGACAAGGAGGGTCAACAAGTGTCGGTCCGTGGTCAGAGGGCTGGATGTAGTGCAGCCACCACTGCCTGCCCTTGCCTCTGCCACACGTGTTCTGCTTTGCTTCCAAGGCTGCTGGTGACTGCCCAGGTGGGAGCCTGGCGGACCCCAGCCGCACCAGCACCCCAACGCTATTTATGGGACGGTCACTTGAGCTTCACCGCATCCTCCGGGGACAGATCTGCTCTGTCACAGCTTGCAGGTGCGTAACCCATGGGCTGCTGGCCAGTGAGGCAGCAGGGAGGGAACCGGGCACGGATCACAGCTCTTGGCAGTGAGCTGGGGTTTTACTGCTGGAGCCAGAGGGAGGGAAACCGCCCCGAGCAGGTCTGGTGCTTCCCATCTCCAAGGTCTGAGTTTGTTTTTCCTGTACCTTGAGGCAGCTGCAGCCTGGATGAGCGGAGAGCAAGAGAAGACAGCAGCTGGCTGGGAAGGCAGTCACGATTTAATGCTGGTGCTAGCACAAGATGTTGTCCATAGCTGAAAATGGCACAAGCTTCTGCTCTTGCAGCTTATTGAAGCACTCCAGGTGTGTGTGAGGTTTATCCCAGTGCTCTTGGTCTGTGTCCCCAGGCAGCACAGCTCCGTCTGAGCGGCGCTGGCAGCCAAGATGTGCCACATGCGCCAGGATTTGGGATGCTGGGGGATGAGAGGGCGGCGCAGAGCAGGTGAGCGTGGCTGGGACGCCCGTCTCTTTATTAGCCCTTCAGGAAGGGCAGCAGCCCCGGTCCTGGCGTGGAGCGGAGAGTTCCATTAGCTTTAACCACAAAAAAAACCCCCAGTATTAAAATCTTAATTTAATTTTAAAGCACTGTCATTCACAGGCATGGCGAACAGCGAGCAGAGTAATTATTATGCAAATGAGGCAGATAGAAAAATGATTAATAATTGCGCAAATTAGAAATCATTGTAAACATCCTGTGACTAGTGATAAATCCGGGAGGAGCGCGCGCGTGCCTGCGTGCGCAGGAGGCGGCGTCGCTCAGCCAGCTCCTGCGTCCCGATTTTCTCATTAGCGGGGTTTTTTTTTGACGCGCGGGAGCCGACGGGGAGGTCGAGGGCCGGTGCCCACTTCAGGGCAAGGGGCCCTTGGTCCCGCCCGGGCGTGGGGGCTGCCAGCTCGGACCACGAGCCCAGCCCTCGGTGCCAGACTCCGGCGCCTTGGCCTGGAGCTGCTTTTGGGGCCGATTTGCCCCTTTTTTGGAGGAACCGCGCGCTCCCGGCGCCGGCATCGCCCCTGCCCAGCCCCTAGAATGGGGCCTCTAAGGCCTGGCCGAGCTGGCTCCCTCGGTCAATTAATGAGCTTATTTGTCTGGCGTTCTGCTGTTAATTGCGCTACATCATTTCCCCCCCCCGCCCCGTTCGACTGTTTTACTTTTCTACTTTTGACAGTGAGCACGATAATAATAATAATAGGCTTACAGCGGCTAATAAGCTTACGTGGTGCATTATTCATGTCAAGGACAAGCAATTAAGCTTGGCCTCACACATAATAATTAGATTGTTGTTGATGAGCTCATCGCTAATGTGTTTAGTTCAGATTAAGAGCTTAATTCGGGGTGGGTGACACCGCCTGCCCCAGGACCCCTGCCCAGGGGGTGAGGGCCTGCCCTGCGTCCATCCCCCTGGGGACAAAGGGGGCATCCCCGGGTGCCTGCGCTGGGGCTGGGGTCTTGGCAAGGCGGGCTCTGCCAGGTGACGCCTGGCGGTACCGGGATCGTGCCACCTCTCCGATTAGTTTGTAATTAACAAGAGCCCGGGATCTGTCACTTTAATTGTCCTCCAACCGGCGGGCTCTCGGGCTGTCGG
>NW_010187985.1:8727-10144 GCF_000695765.1 Mesitornis unicolor | reverse complement strand
TCCCCGGCAGCGGGACCGGGAGCGGAAATCCCCGAGCCTGGCAGGTTAGCGACTGTAGATGCGCCTGTGCGCTTTCCCTAATTATTCCGTAATTAGGGACACGCAGAGATAAAAATTACTAATAATATTTACTCTAGACTCTATTTTTTTAAATAACCTCTCTCTCCTGCTCGTTCGCCGAGTCTTGGTGGAAATAACTTTGCAGATCCCAGTTAATGAATATTTGTAAATGCAAGAACATTCGGCGCCGGAATATCCGGAGGGCATCCTCTCTCTGCCTTGTAATTTTTTTCAGGAGATATTTAATATTTATGGCTCCACAGCCTGGTGAATAAAGAGCCACCCGCAAACCCCCAGGAGCTCAGGGGCTGGGGATATTTATGGCGCTTCCTCTTTTCAATTACAAAGACACCTCACATAATTAAGTGCTAATAACCTTGTTAATCTAAAATTGATACTCTTTCTCCTGGCCATCTCTTAATAGAATTAAAAGCAGATTAATAATCAAGGGAGAGACGTTGCGTGCGACCGAGGAAGAGGGGAAGGATGCGGGGATCGGGGCGGGCGCTGCGGGGCCGGGGGGACGCGGCTTCCCCTGCTCCTTGCGCTGCCTCGGTTTTCAAGACAAACGGGTGCGTAACGCCACCTCCTAATGAAACTGTTTTATGTTAATTAATTATGTATCGGGGCTCATTCTCATGCACGGCCCGGCTCTGCTTCCCCTCCGCCGAGCCTTTGATCTGTCGAAGGCTAAACGGGAGATAAATAATCAAATTAAAAAGCAGCCTGGATGGAAATAAACACATTTTAGATGCGTTATCTGGTGCTCAGAGCAAAGCACCGAGTAATCGGGCTCGTGGTTTGGGCGCCGCTCCGCCGCACATGTGGGGCGTGGGAAGTTTCCTGTGCCTCAGTTTCCCTGTGGTGCCCATAGCCCTGCTGCCAGCCCCTGGGGACAGCACCACGTCCCCTTGCATGGAGAGGGGTCTTGGGGGTGGCCCAGGGAGTGGCCCCTCGTCCTCTCCGGGAGCAGGAGGCCATGGAGGGCTCGATCTGCACAAAATGATGGGAAAATTCAAAGTCTGCGGCGTATCTTTCTTCCAGGGCAGCTCCGGGCCGGGGTAGCTGGGACATCAGCAGCAGACACAGGTTTTGGATAATTGAACACAGTGACTGACGATTTGTTACACTTAAGCGGAGGCAGATGTGCATCCATATTCATTTTGGAGGGACTTCAGAAATCCGGACTTGGCCAGCCAGACCTGCCCGGTGCCGCAGCCTGGGCTCCTGCTCAAGCGCCGGAGGTGAAGATGACGAAGGGGAAGGGGATGGCGTTGGGGATGGGGATGAGGATGGGGGCACTTGTTCCCCGTGGAGGCTGGAGCCCCATCCCCATGGGCGCTGCTCTCACGGTGAA
>NW_010187985.1:8402-8708 GCF_000695765.1 Mesitornis unicolor | reverse complement strand
CAGGTTATAGTTGTGGAGTGCTTTATAGCCGCAATAAAACCATGGTGTTGCAGCCCGTGATGTGTTCCCTCTCACAGGGGTTCCTGGGGCCCCGGGGCTCTGCCCACCCACCCCTTCTGCGGTGCCAGCCCTTGGGTGGTGGGCACAGGGGCTGCTTTTGGGATGGAGCCTTTTGTGATGAGCTGGGGCCTGCAGAGAGCCCAGGGGAGCTGGCAGAAGGGACCCCAACTTCATCCTTCCCTGTCCTGAGCAGCCAGGCAGCGTTATGGCCTGAGGTTATTTGTTAGCGGATTAGGAGGGGTTTTA
>NW_010187985.1:5701-8353 GCF_000695765.1 Mesitornis unicolor | reverse complement strand
GCTGTTGTTGTTTTCTCTCCCCCTGTGAGCAGAGCCAGGCCAGCGCCGTGCTGCCATGCCAGGACATCGTCCAAATCCAGCCCTGCTCAAGGCCACAAGGTCTCCAGCCCCCAGCAAACCGTAAGGGGACATGAGGACACCGCATCCCTTTCTCAGCCAGCACCGTGGGTGAGCATCTGTGACCTTCACCAGCCTGGGCAGTGAGGACGGGGACCCAGCCCAAGCATGGCAGCAGCATTGGTGGCTCCAGCCCTGCCTCTCACAGGGACGCTGGCGTCGCTGTGGCTTTGCAAAGCCAGCCCCAGCCCCAGCGGGACCAGCCAGGGCTGTCACCGAGGCCATGGCACCCATTGAAGCCACCCAGCCCTGGGCAACCAGGATTTCGGCCCCTGCCTCGCGAAGCCGCCGTCTCGCCCCGCTGCAGGGAGGCGATGCCAAGCACGGAGCAATCAAAGGGAGCGTGCAGACAGCGTCGTCCCCTCCAGTCTTGCCCCAGGCCCTGCCTTTGGGCTTCTGAAGGCTGTGCTCCAGCAGTGTCAGTTCTCATTAATCCCCACATCAAAGCCGGAGCTGCCAAACATCCCAGAGAGATGGTGCGGGTTTTGGAGGCAGCATGGCAGGTCTGTGCAGGGGGCTGGGAGTGGGGCTGCTCGGGGCACAGCATCTCCAGCAGCCCAGTGTGGTCCCCGGGCATGCGAACCCCGAGGGAGGCGGCCATGGAGCTGCGATGGGACGGTGCGAGGTGGCTCCTGGACAAGGGAACGCTCTCTTGCAGCCCAACCTCCAATGCACCGCGTACGGGCAAGCAAAGAAAGCACAGAAAAGGAAGAGAAGATGCTCCTGCAGCCGGAGAGTTTTACTTGCCCCGCCGCGGTCCCCTCTGCTCAGTGTCACTGCGAGACCGGGTTTCCCCGCTCGTCTCCGCCACGGCGCAGCATCCCCCAGTGAGCTAATCAGGTCAACGCATTTCGAACACGGCATAGGAAATCTTTATGGTTTTTGTCAGACTCATTCTTCTCCCCTGGTCTCTCTGCAGGGGGCTGAATTATTTAATGCTGGATATCAAGCAGAGATGTTTTCCCCTCGCCGGGCTGCTGACTGTGCACTTTAGGGCTGGGAAGACTGGCAGATGGCTGCGCTCCGAGGCGGGAACCCATCACCCCGAGCAAATTACCCGGGTTCACGCAGCAGCGCGGGTCCCGCTTCCAGGCATCGGAGGATATGGGGCAGAGCACTGCAGGGGCGAGCATTGCGGGGTTGTGCTGCCAGAGGAGCGATGGCCACGGGTCCGGCCGGCGCGGTGGCCACAGCGGTGGCCGTGGCAGCCCATAACTGCGTGATGGTGAACATACGTCGTGGGGGTGCGGGTCGTGCGCGGCGATTATCGTCCGTCAGGTGGATAAACACAAAGGGCTGGTCTGTGTATCGGGGTTTATCTTTCCCATTAATGGCTTTCTAAATTGGTGGCAGTGGAGCAAAAAAACCCAATTTGAACTCGGAGCATGCATGATTACTATTGTAATAACCTTGGCTAATAAGAATATGATGTGGTGTTAGGCTGGGAAAGAAAACACATTTCTCATTAGCTTTTTGATTAATTACTTCACATAATTTCCTAGGGGGACATGCCGGGGACTGATTGCCTTTGCTTTTGACGCGTGGAAGTGGTTTACCTTAACTTAATAATTTTCTCGGTGACATTTTAACGGCAGTCCTCAATTAATCTCCAGCCGGCTGGAGGCAGCGCTGCTTGGGGCAGGCCCTCGCCCTCCCCTCGCTCTCTGGGGGGCTGTGGTGTGTCCCTTTGCCCACCCCTCTGCGGGGCAGGGCAGGGGCAGCGCTGTCACAGCCTCCGGAGCCGCTGGTCCTCCCCTTCCCTGCGATGCTCGAGTGTTTTAAATACCTGGGAGCCCCACGCTGCCAGTGCTCCAGCTGTTAGGAGGCATATGTTTACATGGCTTGGAAGCGACCGATTTCCTTCCTCGCCTTGGAACATAAATATTTTACAGGAGCTAAAATATTCAGAGACCGCTTGATGGTGCCACATGGAGCGGTATCAAATGAGGGTGGGAAGGAGGGGAAAAAAAATGAGAGGGGAGCAAGCAGAGATTCATTTGTTTCCCTTGGTGAAAATTGAATTACGCTGCGTATTTCTGCATCGTAAAATTACCCAGGACGTGGATCTCTGCCGCTTGTTTTGGAGCAGCAGGGCTTGGCTGGCGGCACCGCTGCACCGCGCAGGGCCATGTCCTGCACGGCTGCGGGTCCTGGTTCTGGGCTGTGCATCCTGCATCCCAGCCACATCCATGTGCCGATGGAGGCCCCACCAAACCCCTTCTGCAGCTTTCCGGGGTTTCCCAATTTGGGATGTGCAAAGGGGGGACCTTCCATTGGAAAAGAGGCACCGAGGGAGGGGACACCGCGGGGACAGGGCTCGCTCGACAGATGGCAGCCCTTCTCCTCCGCTTTCCCCCGCACCGCTCTGCCCTGCCCCGCAATGACTCTTATTTACCACCACGTTTATCTGTCAAACAAAGTAATTACTCATTAATTGGCGAGGAGCTTTATTTCTAATCCCTCGGCTGACGGGAGGGAAATCTGGCCGTTTTCGTGGGCCCACGTGCTCCGCGCCGGCACCATCTGCCCGCCCGC
>NW_010187985.1:5342-5627 GCF_000695765.1 Mesitornis unicolor | reverse complement strand
TTCGGGGCGCTGTACGGCAAAGCCCCTTTTATCTCGGGCGGCCTGTTTGGATAAACACGGGGCCGTGCGGTTAAAGCCTCTGCACAGCTGCTTCTGTACCCCTGCCCTTCCTGGGGCTCCGCTCACAACCGGCACCGGGCGACGGGAGCACCCACCCTGTGCCCAGACTGCAGCGGATCAGGCACGGGGTCCCCGCTACGCATGGCTCGGAGCAAAGGCACTCAACACGAGGGTGTTTTTCCACTTTTGCTGCTTTTTCTTGTGCTTCTTTCACCCTTTCTTTCT
>NW_010187985.1:4286-5191 GCF_000695765.1 Mesitornis unicolor | reverse complement strand
CCCCCGCCATAACTCACCCTTCACGTTGCTGGTGTATCCAGACAGAAGCAGCATGGAGGCTTCTTCCCTCTCCTGCGTCCAGCAGGGCCGCAGATGGGGGTGATCCCTGGTTGGGTGCAATGGGGCTGGGGGTGACCCCTTGGCTGGGTGCGATGGGGCTGGGGAGGGGTTCTGGGAGGAGGCCAGGGCTCACATTGAGCCGATTCGGCGCCTGCCTCACCTCCAGCTGATTGCTGCAAATTAAATTCCACGCCGATGAGCCACAGGAGCCGGCGTGCGAGGGTGGGATGGCAGAGGCAACCTGCAGCCCCAAATTGGGACGCAGGGGTCCCCGCCACGCCACAGCCTGTGTGGGTACGAGCGCTCCCCGTCTCCTCGCAGTGCCTTTAATGTTAAAGTTATTAAGATAATAGCTGCTCCATCTCTGTCGGTTTGAAACGTGATCTAACGGGGATCTTCTAACAAAAGTTGCTAAGCAGCTCTGACATGATTTACTAATAGACTCTGAGTGTGCGGTAACCGAGATGGAAATTAATTTAGTGATTAGGAGATTAATATGTGGAGTGGAGCGAATCCCTGCCTTTAAAGGCCAGGAGGAATGCTGGGGATGGGAGCTGCGGTGATGGCTCCATGGCAGCACTGCAGCGCTTCAACCTCACTGCCTCCCTCCAGATTTTGGGGCAAGGCTGCAGGAGAGGGAGCGCTGCCCAACTTTCTAGTTAATGCTGCATCCTTCCCCACGCATTTGTTAGCATTGTTTTGTTCCTGCAGACGCCTGAGCCTGGTATGTGGGGAGAAAAACCCCAATTCGCCAACCCGCCTGAATCCAGGACAGGGGCAGCGCTGGGACCGAATACGGGGAGGGAAGGCTCTTAGCTTTTGTTGATGTTTCTCGGCAGCAGCTG
>NW_010187985.1:2268-4254 GCF_000695765.1 Mesitornis unicolor | reverse complement strand
CGCCACCGGTAATCCCAGGAAAGCGGAACATCTTGTAACGGGGCGGGGAGCGGGGCTGGCGCGGGGGCTCCCAGGAGCGCGGCGCTCATTTCCCAGCGCTGGGTCGCCGGGGAGGGCCGGCAGCAGCGGGCGGGTGTTCGACACACTGCGAGCACCGCGGAGCAGCGTCTCTGCTGGGAAAGGAGCGGAGCGGGGAGCCCATCGCCTCCTGCTCGGCGGCTCCGTGGTTGGGATGGGGTGAGAGAGGCGCTCTCCACCTCTGCCTGCTGCAAGGGCAGTGATGATGCTGCCAGGCACCGGTGTGACACAGTTTGAGGGGGTCCTGAGCACCGGGACCGCGAGGGGACAAGGTCCCACTGCACCCCAGGCACCCCGGGACCAGGGGACCCAAGGCACCGCCTGATCCAGCAGCTCCTCCCGTCTTCACTTGGTGAGGGAACTGCGTTTCCAGACTGAAAACGCGGTCTCTTAGAGATGCTGATAAGGTTCCTGACAGAGGGCAGGAGTGCGAGATGAAGAGCAGTGTGTGCGTGCGTTTCTTCTCCCTTCTCTTTTCTTTTTCCCTCCCCTAGCTATCTGCGGCGCAGCCTTGCGAGAAGAAAAGCTGGTGGGCATCTGTGCTTGGCTCCTGCCTTCCCCGGGGGCCATCAGCATGCAGGGCGCATTACCGGGGCACGGCCTCGCTGCCTCGGGGCTGGCACAGTGATGGTGACAGCAGGAGCTCCTCGGGCAGAACAGGTGGCAGCGAGGATGCTCAGGAGGACGAGATTGGGCTCCCCTTTGGCTAGGAATGATGCTGATGGCATTACGAGGTGCAGCCAGGCTCCAAAATCAAATCCAGGGTGCAGTCTTTCCCAGGAAAACTTCCCTCTAGGGCAGGAGGTGGAGTGAGCAAAGACAGCCCCACCGGTACCGGAGCTAGAAAAGCCCCCCCCCCCGGTACGGGACCTGCCGTACAACCCCGCTCCCTGCCACGCCGGCTCCTGGCACCGGGATGAAGGCAAATATTTGGGCAATGGCAGAGCCCGGCTGGCGCGGTGTTGCAGCCGGAATCGGCAGCCCTTCGGAGGCTGGGATTAATTTGAAGGAATTTACTGGCGGAGTTTGTGGCAGATAAAACAGTTTGCTTATTTCACACTTGTGTGGCCACCTGCTACGAACTGTTTGTTCAGTTTCAAATTCTTTAATTAAAATCAACATAAAACAGATTGAAAACATCCCAAGAAGGAGATGCTTGATTTGCTGGAGGATATTGCAGAAGATGAGCCAAAGCGCTATAAAAGACGCTTCACCATTGGGAAGTGCTCGCGGACGGGCGCTCAGCGCTGCAGGTCGGTGCGTGCCCGGGCTGCCAGCCCAGCGCCGAGGGCCAGGTGCCCCGGGGCACCTCGGTTCATGGCCGAGGCGCTGTTTTTGGGCACCTTCCCGTCTCTGTGCAGCTGCCCTTCCCGGTGCAGCGAGCCCAGCAGCGCCCGGCGCGAGTGGGTGCAGGTGCGGTGCGGCGTCGCAGCCCTTCGCGGAGCTGATTAGAGGCCTCCTCCAACAAACATCAAAGCTTCAATTAACAGGGGCCGCTTGCAACCCTCTTGCAGAGCCCCGATAAGAATAGAAATTTCCCTTGGAAAATGGATTTGTGTTTAGATGCGTGTGCCGGGCGGTAAATGACCTGCTCTGTGCAGCGCCGGCGAGGGGCCGGGGACAATTAGGGTGCTCATTGGGAACCGGTTATCTGAAGGAAACAGGCGCGCTGCTATTTAGCTGTCTAATATCCCAGCGGGAGGGGAAGCAGAATTAAACCCTGTCTCCTTTCAGAGCCGTTTGAAGCTGAAGGAGGATCCTTCCTTTCTGCGGTGGCTTTTTATGTGAAGGGGCTTCCTCCTCTCACCCATCCCTGCTTTGTGTGTGGGCACCTGCGACCGAGGGGGACGGAGCGCTGGGGGGGACGGGGGCTGCCTGGGTCCTGACACTGACACGGACCCCGCCGGT
>NW_010187985.1:375-2249 GCF_000695765.1 Mesitornis unicolor | reverse complement strand
CTTGGAGTCATCCCAGCACCGGCATCTCCCGCGCTGATGCGGGCGAAACAACAGGAGCCGCGCGGTGCGGAAAGTTCACATGTGGGCAGACGGGAGTTTTAATGACTGGAGAGGTTAAAAAAAACCCCAGCCGCTCTCAGGCTGCGCGGGCTCCCGCCAGCTCGCGCTCCTGCGAGCCTGGGAGACCCAGAGTACCATGACTGTATTGATTCAATTATTCTCTACGATGTAATGCTCTGCATTTGCGTGATAGCAACAAACAGAGTTGAAAGACATACAAAAATAAATGATCTGAAAGTTAATATGGCTGAATGAGCAGCTCTGAATAAGAGGAGAGCGCGCTTTGGTTTTACATTGTAAAATCAATAGCGTGCAGAACAATGTCCTAACTTCCTCCAGGGACCCGGAGAGGACCCGCCTGAATCGATCACTATGCAAATTAATTGAATTCATGAAACCCACATCGCTGGGTAATTGAGGCTTCTTATAATTACCTCCGAGTTATGAGCTTTTAGGGGATTTCATTGATTCCTGCCGAGGGAGAGGGCGAGGGCAGGTTCCTGGCAGCACCGGCTCAGTGCAGGGGGCGATGGCTGCGGCACCGGGCGCTCCTGGGGACCAGCATCCGATGGGAATTCCCGAGCCCAGACCTTGCTTTGTGAAAGGTGGGGAAAATGCCACAGGTCTGAGCCCTGCCCGGCCCAGGTGGCCCCCATAAAGCAGAGCAGAGGTGCAGCAGCCCCTTGGAAAGTGCTGTCCCCCATCCTTGGGGACAAGGGGGATGTGGGGACACGTGGCAGGGCCGGCCACACAGGGTGACAAGGCCTGTGAACCAACAGGTTTCATGTGAAGGGATAACGGGTTTCCATCGCATGTTGTTTAAGAAAAGGGGTCAGTCAGTGGAGCTCTGCAGACTCATTAGATTAAGTTGATGAGCTCATCAGTAATGTGTGTAATTAAGATCAGGAGCTAATTGCGGGCTGGTTGATGCCCTACGTTAACCGAGCTGTCCTGTGGTGTGGTGGGGAAGTAGTTGGGCTCCTTTCCCTGTGAGGCCAAGAGGGGGACACGCTGCTGTCCCCAGACCCACTCCTGGGTGGGAGGTGACGCTGCACCTGGAGCCAGGGCCCAGCACCGTCACCTGCAAGGATGTGGCATCTGCTCCTGCTCTGCTGCGGCTGAAGGTAAAGCAGCACTGCCTTGTGCACAGCCTGGGTTAGCCCAGAGCAAGGAGGGAGCGGGATGGGGTGGATGGAAAGCAAGGAAAGGCAAAGCCAGCCCGAGTCCTGCGGGAGCTTCTTGCTCTGGAGCAATGGTGCGCGATGATGGTTGGGATTTATCATAGGAGATATTGCGCTTAATGGGACAGGCAATTCCAGCTGCATTGTGGTGGCTGCAGCCACCCTCCTGCTCCTTTCGCACTAACTGGGATCCCCACAGAACTGCTTTGTGCTCCTCCAGACGCTCCTGGGCCCCCTGCCTGGCTCTCCCTGTCATGGGGTGGTTTGGGGAAGGGGCTCGAGCCCCTCTGTGCCGCTGCCCGTCCCGGTGCCGTGCCGCTGCCTCTGCTTCGGGCTCCTCTCCTCCGTCTCCAAGGTGACACGAGCTGCTTCCCGCTCCTCTCCTCAGCTCCCAGCGGGATTTCCTGACGCTACGGTTCGGGTTTTGTTCTTTGTTGCCTTTCGCTGTTCTCCTGCGCATTTCGGGAGCGGGGCTGGCTGCTGCATCCCCCCCCCTTGGAGAGCATCCCTTGCGCCCAGTTAAAGGGAAGGGCAGGACTCTGCATCTCCCCATGAGCCCCCCTGTAACTCACAGCTGAGCAGGCAGGACCACCCTGGGGTGGCCCACGGGCACCCAAACGGTCCCCGCCGATG
>NW_010187985.1:0-357 GCF_000695765.1 Mesitornis unicolor | reverse complement strand
ATACCCTGGGTACACCCCATGGGGAGTTCAAGGGGGCCTTTCAGTTGTCACAGCCTGAAAAGTGACTGAGGTAGGGGAAGAAGCAAAACAAACCCGAAAACGCTTCCCAGATGTTATGAGAAGCCTGAAATATCTTTGGCGTCTCTGCAATAACTGGAGGGGAACGTGAGCAGATGTTTATAGGTCACACTCTGCGTTTCCCCCCCACGCTCTTTTTGACAAAGAGTTTATTTTTCTCCGGTTTATTTTGCCGATTGCGAGCTGCGCCCTGATTTCCATGCTGGATGAGAGCGGTAGCTCCCTGGGGGGATCAGCACCGACCACGCCAACCCATCCGGATGGTGCTGGGGGGCCGGC
>NW_010187984.1:0-939 GCF_000695765.1 Mesitornis unicolor | reverse complement strand
TGTCTGAAAATCGAGGTTTTGAAGGTCTCTGTTCTTCTCTCTCAGCCCCAATCTCGTCTCTGATCTTTTCTGGTATTTGTCAAGCCACGACTGCAAGTTGCAGGGGCTGCAGAGCTGAGGCCACGCAGCGCACCCACCCTTCTTGACCACTGAAAATGGGGAAAGGGGCAAAAAAACCCCAAACAACAAAAAAAACAGCGCAGGGAAAAGGGAGCGCAGGGAAACGGAGCACAGGGACGGCGTAAACAGGGACGGTGTAAACAGGGACGTTGAGAAAAAGGACAGTGAGAAAAGTGACGGCGAGAAAAAGGACGTCGAGAAAAAGGACGGTGAGCGCAGGGACGTCGGGAAAAAGGATGGCGAGCGCAGGGACAGCGAGAACAGGGACAGCGAGTGCAGGAATGATGAGAAAAGGGACGGCGAGAAAAGGGACGGCGAGAAAAGGGACGGGGAGAAATGGGACGGCGAGAAATGGGACGGCGAGAATGACAACTGCTAGTACAGGGACGGTGAGTGTAGGGATGAAGAGAAAAAGGACGGGGAGAAAAGGGACGGGGAGAAAAAGGACGGTGAGAAAAAGGATGGCAAGAAAAAGGATGGCAAGCGCAGGGACGGGGAGAAAAAGGACGGCGAAAAAAAGGACAGCGAGGGCAGGGACGGCAAGAAAAAGGACAGCAAGAAAAAGGATGGCGAGGGCAGGGACGGTGAGGAAAAGGACGGCGGGAAAAAGGACGGAAAGAAAAAGGACAGCGAGAAAAGGGATGGCGAGAAAAGGGACAGTGAGAAAAGGGACAGCGAGAAAAGGGACAGCGAGAAAAGGGAAGGGGGAAGGCCAGGAAAGGGAGAGCAGGGAAAGGGAGGGGTGCGGTGATCTTTAAGGTCCCTTCGAAAAGAAACCACTCTATGATTCCATGAAATAGAAACATAGATTATAGATAC
>NW_010187983.1:9955-12004 GCF_000695765.1 Mesitornis unicolor | reverse complement strand
CCCCTCCCTTCCCCTCGGCCGTCTCGGTGCCCTTCGGTCCTGCCGCCTCCGTGGTTCCTCTTCCCGGATCCTGAGCTCCGCCACCTCCGGGTCGTACGGGGGAGCCTCCTGGGTTGTCGGTGCCCGCCCCTTGCTCCTCCGGCCGATGCCGGGTCGCTGCCCCCCGTCCGGAGCAGCCCTTATCCTCACCACCGGTGCAGAATCGTTTACTAAAACCTACAGGTCTAGATTTATTCTGATCCGAATGGAAGCCTTCTTTCAATTTGGTTTGTTATCACTAGGTATCAAAGTGACCTATACTTCAAAAATTTGCAGTGTAGACCTTTGTCGTGTCCCAAGGGAAATGTTTGTAGTGTGTGTCCTTATCACTACTGCTCCTCCTGACTTGAACAGGTATCCAAAAACGTGATACAGTCTTACAAGCTGTATCAGTTAGGAGACAAAAAACACAGTGATTGAGTCATGTACTTTTAAAAGCTGTAATCATTTCTGGGAGAAAAGTTTCTATGCAGATGGAGTAGTCTCAGCTTGACATGGTGATAAATTGTCATCGCTTCTGTTAATGCATGCAAGGCTGTGGTTAGTGGTCCCTGTCTCGTACAGCTGCAGGGGCGAAATCTGACTGGAATTAAGGGCTGAAATTGTGAATGTCTGCACTTCAGTTTTCCTGGCTTGTTTTGATGTCCTGTGGTGTCTGTTTTTGATAGATGATGAGTAGTTTTTTGTTGCTTTTTTTTACATGTAAGTTTAATAGTAAGCAGAGCAGTGACGAATGTCACTTGGCTGGATTACTGAACGGACGTTGTACTTTGTACCTTGTACAGTACATTCTGCTTGAATGTACTGGTAAATTCTGAATGTTTTTCCCCAAAGTACTATGCATCTCTGCATATGTAGCACTGCAGTGTTCAAGGCAGCTGCTGTAGAAATACTTCTATGGATAAATTACTTGCATGTGATTCTCTTAATAGCCATAAAGTCCTGCAAACGGTACGGTTAATTTTCTGCCTTTTGCAAGATTTGGGGAAAAAAGCCCCCAAACACCTCCCACCCCTGATTTAAATCAGGAGGGAGGGGCTGTTTCATCAGTTGCTTGATAGGTGGTTGTTTGATTTCTTTATTTTGAAGATGCAAAATAAATTATGAAGGCAATACAATATTACTGTGTTCTTTTTCCTCCCTCCCAGGTATTCCTATCGCTATGGCAGCCACAAGAAAGATGATGAGAGCTGTCAGAGTTTTTGAGTTTGGTGGCCCTGAAGTGCTCAAAGTCCAGTCAGATGTCTTGATTCCTCATCCAAAAGAAAATCAGGTATATCTGAGTTCTGTGAACTGAAATAATGATACTGAATGATAACAGGTACACTCAGAACAGAATGAAGAATACAAACCTACACTTTTCATCTTGAACATGTAGGTTTTGATCAGTGTATTCATACTACCTGACACATTGTGTTTAACAATGTGGGCTTTTTATTGTTATATGGGTTAGATATTCCATAAAGGATTCCCTGAAAATAGCTTCAGTTCAACACTGAATTTTTGCTGACTGTTTAAGAATTTTGTTAAAATGTCATAATACTGTGCTGTGAATTCAGGTTGTCAATCTTTTAAATTGTTGCTTAAGAAGCATCTTTTCTTTTAGGTGTTAATTAAAGTCCATGCCTGTGGGGTGAATCCTGTTGAGACATATATTCGTTCTGGAACCTATGCTAGAAAACCAGCTTTACCCTACACTCCGGGCACAGACGTGGCTGGAGTGATAGAAGGTGTTGGGGAACATGTGACAGCATTCAAGGTGTGTATATGCTGGGTTTGAATTCGTGATTGTTCCTTGTGTCCTCTGTGTGATCGTGATGCTGCTGCTCCTGTTTTTGCTGCTCACAATCCTGTAATGTTTTCAGGGGGAGGATCACCTTCACTGGTGACAGTGACAGCACGCAGTGTCAGCACTCTAGCTTGTGGGGAAGGCTCTAACGCTGCTGACTGCTGGGAGTTAAAGGGTCTCAGAAGAGGCGCTGCAGTTTGCCCTTTGCTTTGAGCAGGGAT
>NW_010187983.1:0-9924 GCF_000695765.1 Mesitornis unicolor | reverse complement strand
GAATAACAGTTCAGAAATGTCTTTGTGGCATTGCAGAAATACTTGAAGTTGGATGCTTCCTGTTTGAGGTGATAATTTCACACAGAACTGAAAAATTTTCTGTAAATGAAAAATTTTCTGTAACCTTTTTTTGGGAAATGGAAATAGTTTTTATTTTAATGACTTACAAAACCCCATAAATTACATATTTGTTGTTAAAACTGTTTGAATACTTTATTACTCCAGTTTAGTAATACTTCTTAGATTTTCTTCTTATCTAGTAACATTGTCCCTGCTCACTGCAGGGGGATTGGACCGGATGATCTTTAAAGGTCCCTTCCAATCCAACACATTCTGTGATTCTATGATTTTCTCATGGCGAAGGTCTTGGGGCAGGAGAAGGCCATTATCAGTTTGCTAAAAGATATTTGTGAAATTTAGATTTTAAATCTGTTCTTCCTGTCAAGTCACTAGACTATTGGTCTCATAAAAATTGTGGTTAAAATTGTGCTGAAATTTCCGGACTTAGAATTCCTGTAACTACTGTGAGAGGGATAAGAGATTTGTATCTGGAGAGAAGAATCATGTTTATTCATCTTTTCTTATCAGTAGTTTGCTGTATCTCTGTTTCTTACGGCAATTGTGATGTTTTCTGCTTGAATGATGAGATCAGTATGAGCCATAGACAGACATCCTGAAGGCGCCGGGTAGCCAAGCTCGCTCATTTGCACACTCTGACCGTCTGCACAGGGGTTGTTGCTGGTCTCTGCAAACCGAATGCCCGCAGTGCCCGCACTGTGCACCCCCGAGATCACCGCGCAGACAAACTCAGCCCTGCAGCTGCTGCGAGGGAGCTTGTGTGGGGCTGGCCATGACTGAGAAATGTCTTCTTTGTGTTTGTAAAAGCTTTTGGGGGTCGGCGTTTGGAGTCTGGGGATGGGATTCCGTGGTGTTCAGCTTCATTAAGGTTAATATTAATGAGACAGTAGGTTTGTGTGTTACACTGTAGAGTGGGGGTTATAATTATGACACTTAAACCTAAGTATATGCAATTATACGGTTTCTGTTGCACTGATTGTATGTATTAGCATTTATAAAAGTCTTCTCTGGGGCAAATATAACTGGTTATTTTTAATAGGAGAGCTGTTAGAAATAGCCTAAACTTCTGTGAACTGCTTAATAATGTATATTAAGGTAAAAATAAGGAGACGACTAATTCCTCTGTTTTCTTTCTCTCCTTTCCAGAAAGGTGACAGGGTGTTTACCACTGGTACGATCTCTGGAGGATATGCAGATTATGCAGTTGCTGCAGCTAACAGAGTCTTTCCTTTGTCAGATAAATTGGACTTCAAGCAAGGAGCAGCAATTGCAATACCCTACTTCACTGCTTATCGTGCTCTTTTCCAAAAGTAAGGGGTCAAATCTAAGTTTGTGCATTCTGCTTTTGAATATTTAAAATATTGAAGCCCATATTTTCATTGTCCTGTAAAATGAGGGGGAGATCAATTAGTGAGAAATGTTTAAAACACCAAAATTAAATTTATTATACTGATGGTGCTGTCAGATAATTGTTACCCAGAAGCTAGTGACTGCATTTTCCTGGTAAGTGTTTCTTCTCAAGAGAACAGACCTGGAAAGGCTTCTTCAATAAGCACCATGTAATAAAAGATGTAAATCTTTCTCAGTACTCATTGGTACTTAGCCAGGGAAGAAAAACAGAAATAGTCCTTATTTCATAATTAAGTGGACAATGTGCAGTAGAGCAGATGCACCTCTTCTGGAGCCTCCCTGCTCAGGGCTCCCTGCACATCCTGGCTGTTGCTGCAGGACAGTGTGACCAGTGAAAACCAGACTGTGTTGGTGAGGAGAGAGCTCTGGCCCGCAAATCTGGCTTGGTTTGATCGAAGGATTTGAAGTAGCGTGGTTTATGTCAAAATTTCTAACAGGTGAAGGTCTTGAATGGAGGCTCAGCACCAGACTGTTGCTTGCTGCTAGTTGCACGTTGACATAATTGCACATTGCTTAAATCCATAAATGAGACCATTTATTTTGCCTCTCTGTTTTCCCAAAGAGGCTGATTATACCTATTTAGCCATAACATAAATTGAAAATAATACTGCATGAAAGATGAGTTTTGATGTCAGTATACGTGTCTGATGCTTAGTGATTATCTACTGCAATCATAATGGCAGTATTTTCTGTTTTTCCATTCAGAGGGCGTGCCAAAGCAGGGGAAACTGTGCTCGTGCATGGTGCGAGTGGAGGGGTAAGTATTTGAAGAAGGCAAGTTATAAGAAATGCTGCTTTCTGCCCTTGCATCTGCTTTTGTCTGTGACGTGATTTATGGTCACGTTTATTTCAATTAATGGATTAACAAAATTAGGTTTTTATTAGACACTTTAGGATGCTTTTTTCTTGGCACAAACCCTGTTATCCCAAATAACTATGAAACTGCAAGAGTGTTTGTGCAAGGCCCCTAATGCAGAGGGTCACGTAATAAATACAGTGCTGCACTTGGGAGCTGGTCCTGCAGCTTCGTAACTGGTGTTCCTGAGATAAAACTGATAGCAGGGAGCTGTCATTTCAAAATATGCGCAAGCTGTTCTCAGTTCTCTGAGCAGTAATCACTGGTGCACAGCAGCTATGCATTTCTGGGATATTTTCACCTATTGGCTAACAGCTAGCTGCACAAGGAGAGATAATGGTACATACACATTTATGACTGAATACTGTATGAAATTAAACCCCAAATCCCTATGTGCTCACATGAGAAGCTAAGTTTAGATCTCTTTCACTCAACATTCCAGTTTAATTTATCCCTCATAGTCTGCACTTCATTGCTCGGCTTCTGCTGGTGCACCATACAGCTGCTATAAATGGGCAAAGGTTCCTTAATTATTTGATAGGCACAGGACGGTGATTACGACACTCTCATGTGAGGAGGAATGAGATCTCAGTCTAAGATAATAGAATGACACCGTATCCTCTTTTTGTTCCTTGAACTAAATGTAATGTTTCTATTCTTACGTGTCTTGAGAAGATACATTGCCTGTGGTGTGCAGGAGTGCATAGTGCAGATCTGTGGAGGTGCAGCCTTTGTTGCAGGAACATCTGTAAGAGCAGTAAGCTGTGCATGGGTGAGAAGCATGACTGAAGAGAAGTTTGTGCTGCGTCTCTTTCAAGTGATGCTGGCTTCCACAGTAATTCTGAAAAATGTGCCTCCTTTTGAACTTTTCTCTCAAAATCAGTCTGGCCATGGTGTATTTTAATTAATGGTGTTTGTTTTTTCATTCAGCTGAAACCTGATGACCTGCTATTGAGAAAACAAGGCCACATTTGGCAAACAGTTTGGGTAGATCCTGGCCAGACAGATGGTGGCGGTAGATTTTTTTTTTTTTAAAAGCCTGCCCATTTATTTTGTGTGTTATTCATACATACAAATCTAAATTGCAGAGCCACAGAATGGAATTCTTATGGTCGTCTTTGTTTGTGTACTTATGTATTTGTTGTCCCCGGTATAAAAACGTGCATATCGACATGTCCTGGAGGAGGTATCAGCCGTGTGGGTGGTGCAGCCCAGCTGGGGTGTGAGGCATTGGAAGTGTCAGCTCTTCCCTGGCTTTGCTTTTGGGTTGTGTTTTGGTGACACAGAGGAAAGCCAAGAGATGGCACTGGAATGCCAGCCAGTGTAAGGCATGTGATAAAAATGAGGACACAGCTTCAGAGATAAAACATATAATGCCAAAATACAAGGATTATTGAATGTCATGAAAAAATTCAATGGAAAAATGCAATGAAAATTTACCATACTAAATGTGGAGATTAAATCCAGCAGAAATTAGCATATCAAACAGATATGGGTCCTTCTGTAAATGGAAGAATGCTGCCTTACCTGCAGGTGTTCATGGAGGCATCTCTCACTGCTGAACATCCTCTGGAGGGCAAAGCTGCTGTGAGACACCCAGAGCTTGGTTTCTGAAGATGTCATTTATTCCATTTGTGGAAAGTGCAAAAGTTCGTAACATTTGTGCTTGCAGATTTTCTTTGCAATATATAATGCTGGTATCAATAGCAGGTGATTCTGTGAAGAGAAGAATTTCCTTGGCTTTGTACCAAATATTTATGGCCCAACTTTTAACAGCTAGACAGCATTCTATATGGATTTATATCATAGTTGATAGTCATTAGAAACACCACAAAACTTTACTATGCCTCTGTAAATATATTTTCTTTTTTAAAGACTATTTGGTTATTTTTAAGATCCAAATTACTTATGACTAAAACAAATGTTACCAGGCCAGTTTTTAAAATGTGTAAGTTCCAAGTTGCTGGTAGAATATATAAAATTTAAAATACTATGAAAGAAAAAGACTTTTTTTCTGGTTTTGTTTTTTTTTCCCCGCCCCTCAGGTGGGAATAGCAACGTGTCAGATTGCCAGAGCTCGTGGTTTAAAGGTTTTGGGTACTGCAGGAACTGAGGAAGGCATGAACAAAGTTCTGAGAAATGGTGCTCACCAAGCATTTAATCACAGAGAAGCGAATTACATTGATAAAATTAAGGTAAGTCTGTATCAGGGCTGGGTGATACGGTATGTTTTTCTTACTAATGAAATGTGAACAGTTGTTTGCAGAAGATTTTTAAGTAGATTTCTGTACAGCCTTTTTAATTTCTGCACAAGGAAAAAACTTTCCAGGCTGGAAAAGCTGAGCTTTCCTCACAGGCAGTGGCATTTAGAAACTCCTGCATGCAGTAAGTTCCAATATGGTAGCATATCATATTAAGGTATGATAAAGTTAAACTTATTAGCTCTCAGCCTTAGTGCAAAGGCTGTACTTAGACTTTAAATTGTAAAATGTACGTTATCTGTAGGATACAAAATAAACAGTGGCAGCCAGACACCAACTGTAGTGATTTAAATAATAACTATGTCCTGCACAGGAACACACCGGGATGGAAGGAGTGGATATAATAATAGAAATGCTCTCTAATGTCAACCTTGCTACTGACTTGCAACTGCTGTGCTATGCAGGAAGGGTGATGGTAAGTGGGTTTTGTCACTGACACTGATTTGTGTGTTCAGCAGTGCAATTCAGCAGTTACAGCTTGAGCTGTCTTTGGACTCATTTGTACCAGGTTGTAGGCTCTCGAGGTCCCATTGAGATAAACCCGAGAGACACCATGAGCAAAGAATCCAGCATCATTGGAGTTAGTCTGTTTCTTGCAACTGAGGTAAGAAACATTCCTATTTTTAAAAATGTTTTGTTATTTGCTTATTCCAGTACCTCTCTATTTCCAGTTAAAGTTGTTGGGATGAAAGCATGATTTCACTGTAAATAACTTGTTTGTTCATTTCTTTGTTTTGATTTAAAGATCACAAAATATTTTAGGCTGTGAAATTTGCTTTAACACTTGCATAAACAGTCAATACTTTCTAAAAGTAAAGACCCTGTGGTAAATGCTGCCTTTACTGCCTGCAGGAGGAGACCCAGGAATGTGCCACAGCGGTCCTTGATGGCATAGAGGCTGGCTGGCTGAAACCCACCGTGGGCTTGGAATATCCGCTGGAGAAGGTCGCTAAGGCTCATGAAGACATCATTCATGGTGGTGGTGCGCAAGGAAAGATGGTGCTTCTTCCATGAAGTCTGTCTCCGTTTATTTTGTAGCTGCTCTGACTGCACCTTTGCTTACACAATTCATTGGATGTATGTTATAAAACATACTTTTGATCAGGTTTGAACGTAACAGCAAATACTAACTTACATTAATTACGTGAAGTAATTAACAATCTATTTTCTTTTGCAATAAGCAGAGTTGTGTATACTTTAAAATAATTTTTGTAGCTTTGTTGTAGCTGATGTGGAAATAATAAATTTTCTCTGCTGGTGTGGCCTTGTGATGCAGGGGACAATCATATCTCAGACAGACTTTGGCATCATGCTCTAGCAGATGGCATCGTGAGGCCACTGCAGGCAGTGTGAAGTGAAACCTGCTCTTTAAGCAGATACACCAAATGTACATAACTAGCTGTATGCATATAACTAGGACTCTCAATTCTTTAGCCACAAAATTTGACTCATTAATCTTCTGTCACATAATTTACTTTGAATCAGAGCTTTTACTGCCAAAATAGTTCACTTTCCAGCACAAAAGATGGCCAAGGAATCTCAAAATGAACTGTTGGGTGGTGCAGACGCAGTATCATTTTGCCGTGCCTGCCTTGGATCTGAGGTGGAGGTGGCCAGGTTGCTCCGAAGGGACCGTAACCCTGAAGCTGCCTGCTCATCTTTGCTGCTTTGCAGCTGCTCACAGTGGCAGAAGCAGCCAATTCCCTGATGGTAAATGGCTGGGTCAGGAGGATTTCAGTTCTCCCTGTGACCTTCATTCAATTTAAAGTCACCTGAATCTCTGGCTACAGTGAGGAGAAGAAAGCAGCGGCTCTTGCTCTGATGGGTACTGAGAATTTGTGATGTTTCATAAATGAATGTGTGTGCATTGTTGACTTGTTCCAAATACAATCCAATTAGGGAATGACAATTTCTTTGGTATGTTGACAGTTTTTACGCTCAAAATACTGTTTGATGTTACAGGCACTTCCTTTTAATGATAATTCTCTAATGAGCAGTGAAGTGATCACTTGCAACAGAGTTTTCTCAACTTTAAGGATGATCTTTTCTGTTCCTTTGAGGAGAAGTGAGTCTTTACTAAGCAGAAACTTCTTAGAAATGTTTTCGTCTGTGATATTTACTTGCTTTTGAACATTTGGTCTGGATTAATGTGGTATCATTCTGTCATAAGTCATTAATGTTCTCCGAATCCATGTACAGTTTCCTCAGGGTGGTAGCTGCATCCCACTACTATTTCCTAAGCTGTGATTTTTTTGTAAATAGGCATTCATTTCTACTGATGTTTTCCTTAATCTAAACTAAGAAAATAATTGTCAAAATCTTTGGAAATGTCTGGATTTCTCTCCTATGTTTGTCATCCCTTGTTAAAATATTAACGTAAGAGAGGGCCCCACAATCTACTTTATAAGCCTCTTGATCAGATTTAGCATTTATTTTTAGTGCTTAATTGACCATGATTTTTTGTGTGTGGTTGGGAGAAACCAAATCCTGACACCGTACTTCTCTGGAGCCTGAGCCGATGGTTGTTTTTCTGCAAGTCCTCCAGGAACAGTCGGCTCCTTTCAGAAAATGGGGCACTGCTGGTGTTGAACGCTCGCTGACATTCGAGTGTCTTCATCGTACTCGCCTCTGAAAATGCCCAGGCTCTGCTTGATTTCCCTCTTGTGCACAGCTGAGCAGAGAGATGCCAGATATCTGTGTGGAGATGAGATGGCAAAGCTTTACATCCCCACTCTCCAAGGGCACTCACCATAGACCAGGAAGTGGGGCCTGGTCTTCAACAGCCATGTCCCTGGCGCTACCACTGCTGAGTGGATGAAAACATCCTGGCACATAGTTAATGGAAGGTTGACGGTTTATGGTAAGTGGATAGCAAGCAGAGAGAATTTTCTTTAAATTTCTAGCAAAAAGGCTTATTATTTTTGTGTTGCTGTAGTTAATTTGGATAACAATCATTGAAAGTTTTATTTGGGACTGCTACTCGGGTGTTAATCTAAACTTACAGGTGAAACCTTTTTTTTTAACATACCATAAATACACCTCTTTATAAAGATACACGTACTTTTTCTAACAATATTAAGTCAGCAGGATTTAAGCAAGTATTTGTATTCTGGTGTGGATAGATGATGTTAAGATACTATAGCTTTAAGTCATTATTAAGCACAGGACTAAAGGAATATGCTGGATCACTGAGTTGAGTCCTCATTTCGTTCAAGTAGCTTGTAATAGAACTGTTTTTTGTGAACTTGAGCTCCATCTTCTGAAGTAGGTGGACCGCGGTACCTATTTCTTCTGTGCAAACGTAAATGTGAGGTCATTTTGCTATTGTAGTGAGTCATTTAATTGTTTCTTATAGGCCTTAAACCCATTGCATCAAACGGGTTGTTTTGCCGGGGAAGAAGACAGTTTCTGGCATTCACAATTTCGAGCGGATGCTGCAGTGTGCTGAGGCAGTGGCTGTGGAGGAGGAGGCTGAGGCAGACTCTGCTGAAGAAGGCCCTGATGTGACTCTGTGCCTGCTGTCCCTGGTGTGGGGGTGCTCCAGACCTCTGGAGTCTGCAGCTGCCCTAATGGGAGAAGCCGGTTTCCTCCTGCCTTGCGCTTCTCCAGGCGCAGGGAGCTGCGTTTGCAGTGTAGGAGATGTGGGCAGGTGGTTTCTTGTCTGGTTGTCAGGTAAAAGACACTGATTGATGCTATTCACTGGGTAGTGGCAGTCTGAGGCAGCGATGGCATGTAGGGAATCTGCGTCCACTTGACAACACTTAGAAAAAGTAAAACCTCTCTTAATATTAAGTACTAAATAGCAGGTTAAGAGCAATGGATATGATTGTGGAGATGATGTACATAATCTAAAAATAGATGTTTTCTTTATATATTTTAATTTTTTAAATATTCTTTTTAATTTAGCCATTGGATGAATGAGAGGCTTATGCTTTGCAATGGCTGCTTTTTAGCTTAGTGCTGTAGCTAACACTTAGAGGTGAGATGCAGAGCAGCTTCGTGGTTGGTGTGCACATCGCCGCGGTTAACACGGCAGTGTTTGTTATGGGGCTTCTCCAGGAGGTGTCGGGGTGGTTCTGGTTTTATTGCATTGCCGGCTCCTCTGCAGAGGTAACCCAGTAGAATAGACCCCAGAACTTGGGCTGCTTTCTGAAGAAACACTATATAACATTTAAGTCTTTTGTCCATTTTTGATGTATCTCAGAAATTGAAGGGGTTGTTTTGCTTTTGGAACAAGTAGTGTGGATAAAAACAGAGGCGGCCCTGAACACAGCACAGAGAGGAGTGAGGAAGCCGCACTGGGAGCTCCCGAATGCAGGCAGGGGATGTGTGTTTGAGATTCAGCTCTGATTTTAGAACATGCCGTCCCATTGGCAGAGTGGAGATGGATGGAGGGAGAGGACGAGGGTCACAGGTAGCCGAATGAGGCAGAATGAGTCTGTCGAGTGGTTTATTTCTGAGTACCTTGTCTTGATTTAACCAGATGGGGCTTCTGAAGCTGCTGGGGCGTGGGAAGGGTGCGCAGGCTCTGCCTTCTGTGCTGGCCTTCACGGGTAAGGTTTGGGGCTCAGCGTGTGCCCCTGTGTACACACATCACAGTCTGGACACTGTGTCTGAAATGGAAATGAGTGGAGTTGTCCTGAAAAGCAGCCGCTGTTTGTTCATCTTCTTGTGCCCACATTAAACACTGCCTGTCCAAATTGCTTTCTAGTCATTACAGGCATTCCCCTCTCCATTGTGATCCCGTGGTCCCCTCTGCATATTCCTGACTTCTTCCTGTGCTGCAGCACGATCCAATAAATTAAGGAGACTTTAATTATGAGGCTGGGAAGATAAAATAATCAAGAGGATATTGATGTTCCTTACGGTCGCTTCCCTTACAAGCAATAATTCAGTACTGTGGACAGTGGAAGTCCTGTGACATTTTGGAGCAAGCACATTGGAGCAAAGGCTGTCTGTCCCTGCTGGGTCACTGTGAGCACCTATGCTTGGCTCAGTTGAACTGTACCCCAAAAGTGTGACCTGTGTGTTTGTGCTCCAGCTTGAGCCCACCAGAAGCCAAGGGAGAAACAGGAGCAGGGAAGGAGGATTGGATCCCTTTTAACTGTGTAAATTTGGGCATCACTGAAATGCACACTGTGGAGTTTCTGTCATTTGTCTGAGAGAATGGAAATCGGGATGGGTACTTGAAATGGTTGTGCATCACAGTAACCTCTCTGCTGCATTTTTTTGTGTTGTATCAAAACGCCTTTTCCTCCCCCACCATTTTTTTCTTTTTCGTTTTTTATTTCTTTTATTTTTCTTATTCCCCCTCCCCCC
>NW_010187982.1:3252-3646 GCF_000695765.1 Mesitornis unicolor | reverse complement strand
ACTGGTGTCACTTTTGTGTCTTCATTGCAGTTATTAACGTAATCCATTAGTGCCCACATGTACAGCACTCACACACGCTGTATTATCCCGATTTTTGCTCTTTATTTCTGTGAACAGCCCCAGAATTGGCTTTACCCTCAGGCACGCACTTCAGAGGAGAAAATGAGAGCAAGTAATGAGTCCTGATGAGCCGCTCCTTCCCTCCTCACACATCCTTAAAGTCGGGAACGTGCTCAGTTGATTCCCCAAATCAACTCTCCAAGTGCTCAATTAGGGAAAAAAAAAACCCAAATCCACGTGGTGCTAAAAACTGAGCTCAAACCCAGCTGAAAACCCAAGACTTTGAGTGACTTTATAGCAGTTTAATCTCCTAAAAGAGATTGGTGCAACTCAC
>NW_010187982.1:0-3171 GCF_000695765.1 Mesitornis unicolor | reverse complement strand
TGGGGGTCCCCACCAGCCACAGGATGGGGTGATGGAGGTGGGGGGTCCCCTGAGAGCAGGAGAGGGGCTGGCAACCTAGAAATGAGCTAGGTGAGCGGCTTCAATTAATTAATTAATAGTTCATCAAGGGTCCTAAGAGGATCTGGGGCCCACGTTTCTGCTCCGGGGCTGCAAAGAGACCAGGAATATATATAACAAATATATTATAATATATGAAATGTGCAATATATTACATAAATAATATATGCAATAAATTATATATGTGACATATTACGCATATTATATATTACATATATTACATTTATCAACATTATATATATTATATATTACAGATCACATATTATATATTACATATCACATATTATATTTATCATATATTACATATTGCATATTACACATCATGTACTATATACCATATATTATATATCATATATTAAATATCATATACTATATACCATATATTATATATCGTGTATTACATATCATATACTATATACCATATAATACATATCGTATATTATGTATTATGTTATCTTATCATGTCCATCCTACTCAACAATAAACTATATTCCATATTCCCCAACTCAGGACAGAATGAAGAGCACAATCAGCAAAACAGAACCCACTAAGGTGAAGAAAACCAATCTTGATTCACAAGGATGATCAACAGTTACATGGAGATCACGAATATATAGCATTAAATAGGCTGTAACAACGGTGTCTTTTAAAAGAAATACAGATTGTGTCTATGTGGAAGGTTGTTTTTCTCACTGCTACCTAACGTAGGATTTTTGGGACATCAGTGGAGTAATTTCTTACACTCATGATAAGAAGGAAGAGGTTAAACAGCAGGGTTTTCTCTTTTTTAAAAACTGAAATTTAAAATTCAGTTTAAAATTAAAAATTAAAATTTAGATCAAGCTCTGAGGTGCAGAAGCTTAAGAAGGGAAATACACGCTCCATTAGCTCCTTTTGGAGTTTTCAAAACCAATGTTTTAAATGCACAGGATATAAAAAGATCAAAAGCTGGGAAAGCCGGACCTGCTGGGGATGGCGAGGACAGAAAAGGACCCAGGAGCAGCAGCAACCAACTCCCACGGGTGGCTCCTCATGTGGAGTTAAGCCAGGTGAACTACAAAAGGGCATTTACAGACAAACAGCTTCAAGGATGCGATAACTTCTTTACTTTCTGACCTGGGAGGCTGTCGCGGTTCAGGATTTGGTGCTTTTTCCCCCAAAAGCGGGCTCTGACGCGGCCGGGGATGCGCTCCTGGTGTTAACGGCGCTTCATTATGTGGTGGGTGTGCTCCAACCACTGCTGGTCTGGGGATGACACCGGGCAAGCACTGCATCACCATCGAAACCATCCAAAATACATCAAGTTACCGATATAAAATACATCAATTGGTTGATATATGAACCCACCAAAAACACATCGATTGATCGATACATGAACCCAGCAGAAATACATCAATCGATCGATATACAAACCAAAAATACATCAATTGATCGATATATAAACCAAAAATACATCAATTTATCGATATATGAACCTGTCCACTAAAAATACATCAGTGTATTGATATATAAACCAACAATACATCAATTTATTGATAGATGAACCCATCAAAAATACCTCAGTTTATCGACAAATCCATCAAAAATACAGCAATTTACCAATAAATAAATCCACCAGAATACATCAGTTTATCACCATATATCCCATCAAAAATACAGCAATTTACCAATAAATAAATCCATCAGAATACATCAGTTTATCACCATATATCCCATCAAAAATACAGCAATTGATCGATATCTGAACCCAACAAAAATACATCACTTATCAGTATATATCCCATCAAAAATACATCCATTTTTTGATATACGAACCCATCAATACATCAATTTATTGATATATGAACCCATCAAAAATGCATCGTTTATCAATATATGAATCCATCAAAAATGCATCGATTATCGATATATATCCCATCAAAAATACACCAATTATCGATATATACCCCATCAAAAATACATCAGTTCATTGATATATGAACCCATCAAAAATACATCATTTATCAATATATATCCCATAAAAATACATCACTTTATCAATATATAGACTCACCTCTGCAGGGCAGAGACATCTCACATCCATCGGGATTTCTGTCCGCACATCTCACCTCCGTCTTCTCTTACACAGTGAAGAAATGCCAGGGTATTAACACAAAAAAATCCCAATTTTGTAAGGTTAAATATACAACCCCTCCAAGAACAAGATTTCCCACTGAATTTACAGAAACAGTCCCCAAATTTGCGTCGCCAAGACCCTGTAATTTCAGCTCTATAATCAGTCCTAATTATTAACATTGCGGGGAGATGCCAAAAGAAAAACACCTCTGCGTTCGTCACTCACAAACAGACGACTTCATGATTCATTTAAACGACTGCCATACTGTAATTAACGGGAGTTAATTGCATCTTTGCAAAACAGTTTAATAACCAGCGCGGAAGCCTGACAGTCGTTTTGAGATGGGCGCTTCATATCAAATCGCAGCTCATCAGAAACAAACACAGCAACAGGGATTTCTCTGGAGATGACCTGGAGCAGGAAAATACTGACAGAATAGGGTTTAATTTGGTTTTCTTTGTAGCCATAATCTCATTAAACAAATTAACTGGTCGCATTTTTGGAAATTAATCAATCAACGGACACCGTGGCAGTGCGGAAGGGTGAACCAGGAAACTAAAACTGCTGGGATAAAATGATCTCTGTCAGTAACTCCAAAGCAATGCAGAATTTCTGTCATTTATAACACTCCTAGTGCTCCACTGAACTTTCTGTAAGGCTCACAACAAAAAAAAGGGCTTGAATTTGCCCAGCAATTAACAGCAAAATCCGAAATAATTCAATAGTGGCACATTATTACTGGTGCTAAAATTCCTCAGGAGTCGCTTCCAGGACAGCGATGCCATGAGCTGATCTCTCCCTCTCAGTGCCTTGGGATTAATTTCCATTTACGTTTAGAAACCTTTTATTTGGAAAACACGAAAGAAAATCCTCTAACAGGAAAACAAGACTGAAGCTCCATTATTGGCATTTTGGGTTATCTATAATATGTAACCAGATTCTTTACATGTATATTATATACATCTATTATATATTCA
>NW_010187981.1:0-862 GCF_000695765.1 Mesitornis unicolor | reverse complement strand
GGTGACGGAGCCGCAACCCCAGTTCTCCTCTCTGGAGTCCATCGCTGACGGCCGGTGAGCTCTTTCTCCCCAAATTTTAGCCCTGGGAGCCAATTACGGGGCTCACCGTGTGCTTTGTGACCTTGCGTTGTGTCAACGGAAAGAGATTTGACCCCTCTGGGCTGGGGGTGACTTCGTTTTTCTCCCCTTTCCAAACCTTTTCATTTCTCCTTTGGCATCGGTGCCTCGCTCCCTGTGCTGCTTTGGGGCACCTCTGCTCATCCCCCAAAACCTTCAGTGGCCGCTGAAGCCTTCCCAGGAGAAATCCGATGAGTTTTATCTCCCACGCTGTGATTTTGGGAGGAGCGAGGGCTCTGCCTTCCTCTTTATCTGCCCTGCTCTCTTTATCTCCAAGCCTAAATCCCAAGGAGCCGAGCAGAGCGTTCCCCTCGCTGGACTTTGCCCCTCAGGAAGCACTTGGGGAGATTTTGGGTGCTGTGAAGGGGCTCAGCGCCAACAGGCAGAGATTTTTCGGTGGGTCTGAGCGCCGCCAACCACGGTTATCCCCATCCCAAGGTCTGATTTCATCTAAAAGAGGGGAATTCTCAGTTAAGATGTAATTCCTGGTGTGGAAACAGAGGTTTGGTTTTGCCCTGGCGTGGTTGTGGCCTTTCCTGTGAGGAATTTCCCTGCTCTACCTTTGCTTTTCGGAGAGAGGAATCTCTCTCCTACCTCTCCTCTGCAGCTCCAGACTGGCTCCTTTCTATGTACGAGGATCATTTTAAATGGTGTTTTCCACCTTTTATTTGTGCTTATTTAGCCCAGGCCTTCCAGAGATTTCTTTACGGGGGTCTCTGGAATATTGCATCCAGTTCTGGGCCCC
>NW_010187980.1:2624-3255 GCF_000695765.1 Mesitornis unicolor | reverse complement strand
TTGCTCCCCGGCTTGGGCCGCGACAGCATGTCGCTCACGCTGCCCTGGGATAGCCCCAGCACCTAGGCACCACGCAGGCGTCACCCGCCAGGCTGTGGCCTGCCCTCCGTCTCCACAACGAGCTCCCGCCCGCTGCCGCGCTCAGGGCCCCGCGGCACAGCCGGATCCCTCAGCCATGAGTGCTGGGTCCCCTTGGGATACCCCGTGGGTGGGAGGAGGGTCCCCGTGGGGCTCTGCGCAGGTGGGAGATGCCACCGACCAGTTGGTGGTGGACACTGGGAGACCACTTAGGGGTGGGTCAGACATCGAGGACTCAGCGTCCTCCAAGGGGAAACCCACTGGGGAAAGCAGGGACCCCAGAAGGAGCTGGCAGAGGCCACCAGGGACCCCAGCAGAGGCCACCAGGAGCCTTGAGGTCACAGAGCAGGGAGGACACCAGACCCCACTTTCCAGGTGGGTACCTTCTCTCCGAAGATCCTCTGGCAGATGCCATTCTTGGCCAACTTCTCCTTGACCTGCCGGGTCAGCTCCAGCGTGTCCACCTCCCTGTACATGTACATCTCGTACTGCTCCGGTGTCAGCGGCGGCACGGTGGGCTTCAGAGTCCGCGGCACGTATGTGGGGTAGTAGG
>NW_010187980.1:0-2311 GCF_000695765.1 Mesitornis unicolor | reverse complement strand
CGGCCAGGGGTGTTTGTGGGGGGCCGGGACTGGCCCCGCTCCCCTCCTCCTGCTTGACGTAGGTGGGGACGATGTTTTGGCTGACGGCGGCCAGCGTGGAGCGCTCGGCAGGGGGTGCGTCCGTGGGGCGTCCGCTGCTCCCCGACTCCATCTCCAGCAGCGCCTGCTGCTGCGCCTGCATCTCCCGCCGCGCCTGCTCCAGGATGCTCTTGATGGCGTCCTCTGAGGAGCTGCTGCCGCCCGCCCCATTGGCCGCTGCCTGCGACGCTGATGGTGTTTTGGGTTCGCCTGCAAAGGGAAAGGGGCAAGACACGGCACACAGTGTTTTACCATGTGGCCATTGATCAAAAATGCAGGGAAATGAGGGATTTTAGCCCAATCTCCACCAGGCGGACACTGTGCACACGAGCGGATCAGCACCAGCAGCACCCGCACAGCAAAAGCTGTGACACCCCCAGCTCTGAACAAGCTGCTTTTTTGACGATTGCAAAATAAATCCCATCACCGATGACGGCGATAGACAAACATGTTTGTTTTCCCTGTCTGTTTTTCCACCGTTCTTGTCTAATTTAATTCTCCAGGATTCTGCTTTCTCAGCAGACTACCTGTGCTAATGTATTTCATTTCTTGTAATTGACTGCGAGCACAGCTGCTTTAATGATTCCTCGCGCCAGATGGATCGTGCGTCCTCATTTAATCATCTGGTTTGGGCCAGGGAGGGGAGAAAAGGGTAGAGCCAAAGTTGCTGAAAGCCCAGCTACGAATGCTGCTGCAGGGAGAGTCTTCCGCTCCAACACTATTTATTAGCGTTTCTTCCCACCATGTCCCAAATCTTTATGGATGTCAGAGGGAAGAATGCCAAATAAACCCATTTTGGCCCAGTGGCGGGGTTAGGCTGCCCAGTGCTGCACACCCACCTCCCTTCTGTGACTCGATCTCTTTCTTTGCCTGCTCCAGGATGCTCTTGATGGCGTCGTCGGAGCCGGTCTCTGGCGTCCTGATCCGCGGCGTGATGCTCCCTGATCAAAGAGGCAGGAGAACAGCTTTGTCACCAGCACTGGTTTTACAAGCTCGGCGTGTATGTCAGGAGGTATTTACTGCTCCTTGCATTCAGTTATTTTTAGGGATGCTGGTTTTAAGACAAATGTCAATCCCGATTAGGCGCTAGCCTCCAGTACGGCATCTCCAAGCCACCTTGCGCATCCCATCCAAGGGCACCTGCTCCCCGCTGGCACGCGAGGTGGCACAGGGACCACATCCTCGGCACCGTGCTGTCCCACGAGCAAAGGGTTAACGCTGGATCAGATCCAGGGGATAAATCAGAGCTCTCCGGGTCAAAAAGCCAGCAGATGCATGGACCAGCATTGCCCTGGACCTGAGTGAGCAGCCACCACTGCTGCCACCACTGAGATGGGGCTGGGAACCACGGGATGTTAGCATTTCACAGCGGTGCCGACACCGTGCTGTGGTTCTGCAGCATTAAGACTTCATTGTTTTAACGAACTATTCCCGAGTGCATCGATTCATATGCCACGAAACGGCCTGATGAATAATTAAATGGCGCTTGTCGGAATAAACGAGTAAAGCACGTCTGGGGACGCAGCCTCCACCATGGGCTGCTGTGAATTGCCACCGTTTGCTGGGCTCCATCCCACCCGATGCCGGCTTCATTCCACCTCACAGTGACCCAGGGACAATCCCCGAGTGCTACTGGTGACACCAGCTGCCATCGATGCCCATCTCACCGGCACATGAGGGGCTGGTGGGCATCCCTGGCATGGGGTCACCCAACCACTCACCTCTCTGGCGCACCTGGATTGTCCTCAGGGCCAGCACGTTCTGCTCATCGGAGAGGAACTGCTTCATCTTGATGAACGGCTCCTTGCCCTTCACCGTCAGCTTGCGCCACGGCTTGGGCCGGGCCAGGATCTCGCTGACGGAGCCTTGCGACAGCCCCAGCACATAATGCCCGAACACCCGCTGCCCGATGTTGTGCTTCAGCAGCTGCTCCTTCACCTGGAAGGCGATTTCGGCCGTGTCCAGCTGCTCCTCGTCGCTGGAGCTGCTGGCGTTGCCCTCAGAGGCCTCACCAGGCGGGCTGGTGGCACTGGTGGCCGATGCGGTGCCGCTTTTGGCCCCAAAGAAGGCAGAGGGAAAGGGTGGGCCCCCCCCGGCACTCTCGCTGCTCTTGTAGGCCGGTGGAGGGAGGTGGGGGGTTTTGGGGTCCCCCGAAAGCCGCTCACCCCCCGGGAAAGGGGACAGCGAGAAAGTCCGGGGGCCATCGGGGGCCAGGCCAGGGCCAGGCAGAGGC
>NW_010187979.1:0-1211 GCF_000695765.1 Mesitornis unicolor | reverse complement strand
CCGGCCCTTGGCCTTGCTGACCCTCACCCCACTGGCCTTGCCCATGGATGCAGGAGGTTCCCCACAGGAGGTCACTGATGGCACAGCCCATTCCAGCTCAAGCACTACAGACCAACAGCAGCACCGCCAAAAACCCACAGCCTAACGTCACTGTCCTGGTTTTACTGGGATTCATCTTAAAATTCCATTTTCTGTTCAGCAGAGCTGCACCTCTGAGAGAACCCCAGTGTCTGGTGTAGTGAAAACAAGCTGGGATGGAGTTGTTCTCCTCAGAGTAGCTGGTGAGACACTGTTCTGGATTCACATTAATAGTAACAGGATAACACAGCCGTGTTGACACCAACTCAAGGACTGGCTGTCAAGTTTTCCCTGTACCTGTGCTCCTGGTTTGGGTTATTTTCCCCCTTCTCTCTGCACAAGAGGATGGGAAGAAACAAAAGCCTGGGGTTTTCTGGGACAGATGACCCGGCTGTGATCCAGGCTGGGCAATGGGATGTCTGCTGTGCCATAAACACCACGTCCATTATAAACTGGGGAGAGTCTGACAGGGCAGTCTCCTGTGCTTTTCATCAGCACACAGCCAGCAACTGCAGTTTGTGAGCTGAGTATAGCTTGGATTGCTTTATCATCATGGTTCTTATTCTTATCACAATTCATTATTAGCAGTATTTCAGTTTGGGTTATTTTAATTATTAAATTGTCTTATCCCCAAAGGGGGACGAGGGGGGTGTGAGCGAGTGGCTTCAGGGCTGCTTGCTGGGTTAAACCCCGACAGCAACACATCCACGGGGACAAGGGCTCACTCCTCATGCCCCAAAAACTCCCCATCCCTGCAGTCTCCTGGTTTAGTGGGACTGAACTTAAAGAGCCAGTTTTCTGTTGAGGAAAACCAGTTCTGTCAGGACTACACCATCATTTCATGGGAACACAGCTGGTGAGACACTTAGTGGGTGAGTTAGGGCAGGGGCAGCTCTGGACAACAGATTTATTCCATCCCATAAGCACCACACTCGCTATAAATTGGGGAGTTTGCTGGGGACAGCCCTCTTCTTCCTCCTCCTTCCTCCCTCTTCCACAGCTGACATCTTGAGAAGGACTTGTTTACTGTCCGACCCCTGAGGCCTACTGCCCCATAGTTTTGGCTGAGTATAACTCTGTGTATTTTCTATTATCACAGAGGCACAGAATATGAGGAGCTGGAAGGGACCTGG
>NW_010187978.1:0-3328 GCF_000695765.1 Mesitornis unicolor | reverse complement strand
CTTCCCGCACTGCCTCCCCCTCCTCCACCGCGGCCTGCGCCTCCGCGGGGCTGCCCGAGCCCCATCTTCCTCCCCAACCCAAAGCAGCGGGGGAGATCACGGGAGTCGCTGTCTTATTTTAATGCCTTGGCGTTTTGGGGTGGTTTCTCCCCGGTTTGGGGGTTCTCCTCCCTTGGCGAGGTGCAGGATGAAGGATTTTTAGCCTGGGAGTTGCTAGGCGACGGCTCCCAGGGTGATGGTGCAGTTGCCCTGGCAACCGCAGGCTGGGCAGCTTGGAAGGAGCAATTTTGGGGTTCTCCCTGGAGTGTGTGGGTGAATTGGGTGTCCTTGGTTTGGGTGGGGGGCTGCAGCAGGCAGGGAGAGCGGAGCTGGGGGGCCTGCAGGCCGGAGGAGCCCTGCTCCCTAGAGAAGGGCTTTTGCTGGTGGGCGAGCAGCGATGTCTCTGCATCTTGGGTTATTTCTTGCTCTCTTGGTGGGTTTCGGAGCCGTCCCTGGGAGAGAGGCATTGGTGGGAAGGGTCTGTGAAGGTGGCATCTTGGTGCGGCTGAAATTGTCCCTGCAAAGAGGCTCAGCCCCCTCCCAGGGCCATGTAACGTGGGTAGGGGTCTGCGAGCCACCCCTGTGGGGCCACCAGAATCCCTCAGTGTGCTTCTGCTTCATCTACAGTCTTCATTTTGTGCCTGCTGCTGTCCCCCTCTTCCTCCACATCACTGATCTCATTAGCATTTATCCCTTAATTCCCTTGGGGTTCCGGATTCAGAGCTTCCAGGTCCCTGGTGCTGGATGCAGGGCAAGCATCCAAGCTGCCAGCCGCAGTTGTCACCTCCATGTGCCTTCCCCCCCCCATCTGAATGAGCTCAGCTGATTCGGGAGCACAGCTGGCCCTAAAAATAACTGCAGCAAAGCTCCCTGAGTGCTAATGACCCCCCTGGAGATCTCCTGGTCCTACAGAGCAACCCTGATCCCTGGGAGGAGCAGGGGGACCAGGGACAGCGGTGAAGAGGGGATGTGTGAGGTGGAAATTAATTTCCAGGGGCTAACAAGGATGGAGACAACCTTGCCCTGGCTCCTTTTCGCCACGCAGAGTGGCAGGAGGATGCTATTCCTGGTTTCCTCAGCGGATACATTCCCTGCATCCCAAAGGATGGAGGGGGGGGACATGGCAAACTTCTCAGAGAAGTTTTGCCTTGGGACCAGCCGATGCCTAAGGGCTGGCAACCCAAAGCGACCTGGATTTGGGCCACCCGCCTCAGCCTACGCTTGCCCACAAGGCTGGTGGTCCAACCCTGCCGGGTTCTGAGCCCTCTCCCCGTGCTCAGGTGTGCTCCCAGAGCTTGCGGGCAGGAGGGAGGCGCTAACATTGGGAAGTCCTTGCCAATGCTGCAACTTTGGGGAGCTGCGTCCCTGGTCCTCGCACACGCGCGGGGCTCAGTTGCCATCGTTACCGGGTATTTTAGCTCGGTGGTTTATTATAGCAGCTCGGGAGGCCGGCACCAAGCGGGGGTGACAAGGGGGACGAGATCTGCGGCTTTGGGAAGTGCAGAGCAATGGGATGTGGGTTTTTTGATGTCCTTTTCCCCTTTCTCTCAATCTCCTCCCTGCTTCCTCTCCGCCCCCCCCCTGGAAATCACATAAATCCCTGGCTTAATGCTGGGATGAGTTAATTCTGGGTGATTTAGGCCATGAGCAGGAAAAGGGGGGGGTACAGCTGGGCACGCCCGCTCACAGGATGTGGGTGCTTTACATCGGCTTCACAGCACCCATACCCCCAGCCTCCCTCTTGAAGGGTTTGGGTTGTGCCTGGTCCTGGGAGCTTTCCTAAATCTCCTGGAAATGTCACCAGTTTCTTCTCTTTTGCTGCTTTTAACTGGGAGAAAATATTCCCTGCAGGAAAGGGGGGCAGGTCAGATGGGGAGGAACAGATCCCCCCAAAGAGGATGGCAGTGCCCGGGCGTGCGCTCAGTCGGGTGGATCTGGAAGCTTCGGTTAACGCTGGAGAGGGAGAAAGGGGAAGGAAAAATTTTTTTTTAAAAAAAAAAAAAAAGAAGAAAGCCTCATCTCACATGAACAAGCATGAGCCAGGGCCAGAGAGACGGGGAGGGAGGGAGCTAACGCAGGGCATGTGTCTGACGCGCGGCACAGCAACGCACGCTGCCACGGGAACATTAAATTTTAAAGGGGACTGGCGGGGAGCGCGAGGTGGAGACAAGGGGGGGCAGCTGCTGCCTTCGCTCGCTGCCTTCACCGGGGCTGCCGGGCACTGCAGAGCTTCCCCCAGGCTTTGAGCATCTTCTCATTCCTTCGTCCCCTGGCATCCCATCCCATCCCATCCCATCCCATCCCATCCCATCCCATCCCATCCCCTTCAGACGCAGCCCCCCCTCCCCGGCTCACCCCGTCTGTATTTGCTGACCCGCTGCAGGTCCCAATTAATGGATTCTGACATGGATTATGAGAGGCCAAACGTAGAAACTATCAAGTGCGTCGTGGTCGGGGACAACGCGGTGGGCAAGACCCGGCTCATCTGTGCCCGCGCCTGCAACGCCACCCTGACCCAGTACCAGCTCCTCGCCACTCACGTGCCCACGGTGTGGGCCATCGACCAGTACCGCGTCTGCCAGGAGGTGAGGACCACCAAGAGGGTCTTGGCTCGTGGATAATCCATGGAGACCTCGAGGAGATGGAGTTGCATCCTTCCCGATGAGGAATTGTGATTTGCTTCTCCATGAGGTGGGGATAGTGCGGGCTCAAGGACGCAGGAGCTGGATGGTGTTTCTGTTCCCACAGGTGCTGGAGCGCTCCCGGGATGTGGTAGACGATGTTAGCGTGTCCTTGCGGCTCTGGGACACCTTTGGGGACCACCACAAGGACAGGCGCTTTGCCTATGGCAGGTAGGAGAGGGCGCAGGATCCCATCCCTCCTCCTGGGCAGGGAGGGAGGGCGATGCCGAAGCACGGCGGGGTTGACTCCATCATCGAGCTGGACCTTGATCCTCCTCTCCCGGCAGGTCCGATGTGGTGGTTTTGTGCTTCTCCATCGCCAACCCCAACTCCCTGCACCACGTGAAGACCATGTGGTACCCAGAGATCAAGCACTTCTGCCCCCGCGCCCCCGTCATCCTGGTGGGCTGCCAGCTCGACCTGCGCTACGCCGACCTGGAGGCCCCACGGGGCCCGGCGCCCCTTGGCCAGGTAGGCCCCTTGTGCCCCAGCATCCATACCTGCCCAATGCTTCCTCCTCCCCGTGCCTCTGAAGAGGTCTCTTCATTATGTCCCCTCTTTTTCAGGCCAATCAAACCTAACGAGATCCTGCCACCAGAGAAGGGGAG
>NW_010187977.1:8882-9164 GCF_000695765.1 Mesitornis unicolor | reverse complement strand
TGGACCTGCTACAGCACTTCAATGTCCTTTTAGTGCTGGAGACTCCAAAGTTGGACGCAGTACTCCAGGTGAGGTCTCACCAGGGCAGAGTAGAGCGGCAGAATCACCTCCCTCGATCTGCTGGCCACACTTCTTTTGATGCAGCCCAGGATGCCGTTGGCCTTCTAGGCTGCAGATGCACATTGGTGACACATGTCCAGCCTCTCATCTACTCATACTCTCAAGTCCTTTTCCTCAGGGCTGCTTTCCAGCACATCATCACCATGTCTGGTAATACAATTT
>NW_010187977.1:8400-8664 GCF_000695765.1 Mesitornis unicolor | reverse complement strand
CCCCCCCGGCCCCGCTGCGTTCTGTGGTGCCGAGTCACAGTAGCCACGAGGCACTGCTCGAACACTTCCACTCAGGGCTACTGAGATTGGGTTTTGTATATAGTTAAATATCCTTTGTCCCTTATTAATTCTCTTTTTTCTATCCCCTGTTGTTTTCATTAAACTTGTTATAGTCTTAACTTCCAACCTTGTGTGAAGCATCTTTTTCTCTATTCCCTTTATTTAATCCTCCCCTGGGAGGGTAAAGGACAATAGAGAGAATAT
>NW_010187977.1:7738-8376 GCF_000695765.1 Mesitornis unicolor | reverse complement strand
GAAAATCTGTGATGAGGATTGTCCCAACCAAACTGCAGGACCCTGCACTTGGCCTTGTTGAACTTCATGAGGTTCACCTGGGCCCACTTCTCCAGCTTGTTCAGGTCCCTCTGGATGACATTCCTTCCCTCTGGCACATTAACCTCATCACCGAGCTTGGTATCATCAGCAAACTTGCTGAGGGTGCACTCAGTCCCACTGTCAATATAATTAATGAAGATATTAAACAGCACTGGTCTCAGTACAGACCCCTGAGGAACACCACTTGTCACTGTCTTCCATCTGGACACTGAGTCACTGACCACTTCCCTCTGGATGTGACCATGCAGCCAATTTCTTATCCACTGAACAGTCCACCCATCAAATCCATTCCTCTCCAACTTCGAAAGAAGAATGTTGTGCAGTCTGTGTCAAAGGCCTTGCAGAAGTCCAGATAGATATGTTCAGATAAAGAAGCTTACCTATTGATTAATCCTTGGGACTCCTATTTACTGTGTTACTTAGCACTATGGATGCTTACAACTGCTGTGAAAAGTCTTTCTAGTATGTTTATCTGGAGATAGTCACGTTCTAAGTAAGAGGTGGGCTCTTTGCCAAAGGACTTCTAAATGTGTTGGAGACATTTACTCCCTTTTTTT
>NW_010187977.1:0-7726 GCF_000695765.1 Mesitornis unicolor | reverse complement strand
TCTTTCCCTGTGTGCTGTGTGGTCTACAGGGTAAAATTAGTATTATATTAATTTTTTGGAGGGAGGGGTTGTTTGGTTGGTTGGTTTTTTATCAGAACTAATAACTTGACATATCTTTATTTACCTAGTCTGGGATATTTATCAAACCTTTCCAATGTCAGGGCTTTCGTAAAATCCCCAGACTTAAAAATTTACCCCTGTTGTGACAGTCAAATTCTAGTGACAGATGAGCATGTAAAATGCCTTTACTGCCCTGAAGAAATTCTGTCTCATATTCCCAGTAAATGCAGCATTTGTTGGTCCTTCCCCTTCCAGGTCAGAAAAGACTAAGAACCTGTCTTTATAACTGCCTCCCTGGGAAGTAAAAAGTTCTGTCTTCAGACAGCCATGATAAAGTGGTATCATTCACAGGGAAGACAATATTAGTTGAAGTATGGATGTGGTGAATGTCCATGAAGCTATATGACAGGTTCACTCTTTCATAACGAGAATCTGAGAGGTGCCAAGGGATTCTGCACATCAGATTAGGAAAGTCCAATACGGTTCTGAGAGAACTGAGAGGATGGAAACTACATCTCAAAACAAGATCCCTGGCTGTGAATACACACAATAGTGGGGAAGGTGCAGTTGTGGATTTTTCTGGGTTTTAGGAGGAAGGCAAAGCGGGCATTTGAAATACAAAGAGAAGATTATCTCGAAAAGACTTACCATATGCCCTGAAACTGTGAAAAAAAACAAAACTGTCCTCATCCTAGGGAAAAGCATAATTTAAATAGATAGGGTTGAAGTTCCTGCATCGGGTCAGAAATCACCTGCCAGTCTTAATCTTTCAGTCTTTCTAGGCTGTGATATATGCATAGGGTAAATATTAGTTTCTTCTTCATCTGCATATAAAACCCAGAACATATCAGAAGGCACTGACCTTCATATCTGTTCACACAACTGGGTGCTCTGAATTTCTTAGGATTTGGCTTTTCAGTATATACTCCTGTGTTCTTTTGGCTCTGCGATATTACACAGAAGAACAGCTGAGAAGATACACAGGACTCAGCTGCTAAGGTCTATTCCCCTTCCTACATGATACCACACAACAAAGTCATTCTCCAGAGGAGAGTGGGGAAGAGTTGTAAAGACAAAATGAGAGCCCAAATGAGAGTATTAGGGCATTTCACAACCTTTTAATGGAATCTCTGGACACTGAGACCTAGGGAATACTGGTTACTGGGTGGCAATGTTTCTCATTCACCTTACTTCACACTCTCCCTTGCAAGCTGCAGGTTGTTACCATGAATATGTGCAGATATCTCAGAACAATTTTGAACTGCTGGAATATGTACCCATGACAGCAGTGTTAAACAAGCAGTAGAACTTGGCAACTGAATAGTCCCACTGAACACACTGCCCACTAGAAGGTGCAGAAAAAATTCAAAGTCAAATGACAGAAGTCACTTAATTCTGAAGCAAAACACAAACCCTTTGTGTTCTTTCATGGTCCTAGTCCCATAAATCCCCAGAGGTTCTCCCTTTCTACCATCAAAGAAATGTAAAAAGAAACTTCCTTCTGATTTGGGTCTCTTTTTTTTCCTCTATCTTGAGAGATAAATGATCAGCTGAAACATCTTTTACAGGCTGCATGGCTATGAAGCTGTAGAGAGACTTTCCCTGAACTCCTACAAAACTAGACATTACAGAGAAGCTGAAGTGCTAGAGAAAATAAGAATGTGATCCCAGACAAGAAATACAAATTATCTTCCTGAGTTTCCTTCTAAAGAGGTGAGAAACATTAGTTATTTGGGCTTGGTTTTGTTGTTGGTTTTGTTTTCAGATGTCATCTAGATTTAATTCCAAAAAATATTTGCCTTAAAAGTTCTTTTCCTCACTTGAGTTTTCTAGGATTTTTTTTAAGGGCTCAATTAGATTATTTACAAATTATCTCATTTAAGGATTAAACTGTACATTATGTAGGTTGTCTTTTATTTATTTAATGTTATATTTAAAATCTTTGTCCTGAGAGGTTTGTTTGTTAATTTGGTTTTTTTTTGTTTTAAACTAAAAAAAAATATATATTTTTTTCCTTGCATGTTATTTATTTGTTTATTACTTTAATTCCTCCTCTGATATGGACAGAATTTAACCATATGGGTTTTATTGTTATTTTTATGTTTATTATGGTATTCAGTAGAGCATCTACAGTTGAATCTTTGAGTCACTACCTTCAAGACAAGATAATCTGATTTCTGAACTGTAGCTTCCCACATTCAAGATCACAGAATCATTGAGTAACTTCTGTTTAGCTTCAAGATGTACCGATTTATAAATCAGATAATTTGGTTTAGTCCCTTGTTCAGCCAAGTTTTGAGTATCTCCAGGAATGGAGGTTTTATTTCTGATATGGAACCCTGCTTTAATGTTTGACCACCCTGATTGTGACATTTATTGTTCCTATTTTCTAACCAGAATTTCACTTGCTGTAACCTGTGCCCACTGCTTGTTGTCCTTTCTGTGTCTATCTCCAACAAAAGTCTGGCTACACTGTGTCTTTAACTACCTAATAAGTATTGAAACACAATTACTTATTCTGCTTTTCTTAAGACTAGATAAATCCAGTGCCCTTACATCTTGGTAGCTTTCTGTTGTACAAGTCTCAGGTTTTCAATGTCTTTCTCATACAAGGGAGATGAAGTACTCCAGATTTGTTTTCACTAGTGTTGAATGGAGTATAATAATAATTTTACTCAAAATGCTATTGCCAAGGTACTTGGTGATGAAGCCCAGTGTGTGGTTAGCCATCATCTCTGCAAGGATGCCTTGCTGGCTTATGTTCAACTTAATGTCTACAACGGCCCCCCCAAGTCCTTTTCTACAAAGCTGTTTCCCAGTCACTGCCCAGCTGGTGAGACAACGCAGTAGTGCCTCCACTTTAATTGCTAACAGCCACCAGGATCCGACAGTTCTTGGCCCTCATAAAACTACTCTAGTCTCAACCACATTCAGTGTTCACACACACCAAAGACCAGAAACACCCTGCAAATAGAAATAGCTACATCCCTTTCAGTCTAATGAGCATTGCCCAATGCACATCCACCAGATCAGGGTCCAAGACACAGAAGTGGATTCTTTCAAGTCGTAGCTGCCCAGGGATGAAATGAATTGAAGATGACTTCTTCAACTTTCTTCACAAAAATGTACAGGTTTAATATTGAGCTTTACTCACAGTGGGAGACACAGAGATTCAGTGAACTGGGATCAGGAGAATGATTTGCCTCGAAATAAACTGAAAGTGTGACAAAACAGTTCTGCATTTCCAGATGCTAATGAAATGTAATTATATATTTGAACTGAACAGATGTATCATATAAGAATTGTTTTAAAACTATTAGAAATAGTTCAAGGTAGTAAGAGTACTTTATGCTTTAGCTTGTTTTGCCCAAGCGCTTAATATAAACAACATCAAAAACCTTAGCTATACTTGGATATCCTGAATGTATGGATGAATAAACCTTCACTAGCAGGTAGTTAAATTAAGTTGGATAGTAATTCCAAAGTCAGGATGTATCTATTCTACAAATGGTGGTATAGTCTTGCTAACTTTCGAATAACCCAGGAGTTCCATGATAACACTCCTTGCAACTGAGTTGATGAACTTCAATACCGATCCAAAACTAAAATAAATCACTGGAAATCCTTAGAACTTGAGATGAGGATCTTATAGTCTTCTTATCAAAGCTTAAAGCCTAAACAAGTTTTTAAATTAGGAGACTAGACGGTCTAAGTTCCATCTGAAGTCAACACAGAGAAGTCTGACCCTCTCCAGTGGGTCAAATCACCTTGTATCATGTGAAATGCTGAATGATGATCTCAGTCTGTCCAGTGAGAGAGCAAGTGTTGGTGACAGAGCCTCTAACTGAGACATGGCATCTACATGCACTTATGTCTGATGAAGTAAAATCTTAGCTCCTGTAGCTGCCATAAACAGGACATATTGAATATGTGTTATGGCTGCATCTGGCCAGAAAAATGTTGACAGATTTTATAAAGTTAGGGCACAGGGTTCCACTGAAATCAAAAAGCTTTAAGAAATAAGATTGATTTAATTTACAGTTCAATGTAAAGTAATATGGGAAGGAGTCTGATGGCATTGTAAAGTTTGTTTTCAGTATTCTTGGAACAAAAACTTTCTATTTGTCTTGTAATATAATTTTTATGTTGACATCTCATTTTGTATTAGATTCTAATAAAAAGGTCAGCTTTTAAGGGTGTGAATAGAAATAGAGCTTCATTATTTGGTTAAACATATTTTGAGATTATTTTCTTTCAGATAAATTTCAAACAATTTTGTACATCAGTTCAGAAAAAAAGACAAAATTCACCATCTCATAAATTGTTGGTGAGATAAAAATAGCTTCTTTTTTCACCTTTAGGTTAGTATTATCCCTTACTGTACTAGTCTTCCATTTAACATCTGGTACTCATTTTCAGTTGAAACTTTGATCTTTGTGATGATTGATTACTCATACCAGTTATTGCTGTTCTTCTAGTTGTACTTCATTTGAAAGAATAGCCACAGCAAGCAAATGCATTGTAAACCATTATAACATTTATTATGATTATATATGTAGGGAATATGCACAGATTATTATTCATATGGTAGCTAGAGGGTTCCAGAATCTTGAAATCTGATGTCTTTGACATCAGGCTACATCACTGTCCACATTTTATTTATTAGAAATGGAAGGAAATAACCATTAAAAATCTTGCCCAAGGTTAGCAAGAGAAAATGAGTTCAAGCAAGGACACAAAGTCTTCTAGCTCTAATTGTTTCTAGAGCAATGTTTCATTGGATTAATGAGACTAAACAGAGCTAAGCATGATAGAAGACAAACGTCTCAATGGTAGAAATTTTGCTTATTCCTGTAGCCATGACACCAAAATAAATAGTTTTTCAGATCATCAGTTGGTCTAGGTACTATTTGTCTGAAATCCAGAAAGCCTGAATGCAGCAATAAATACAGAATCAGTCAGTACTCAGGGAAGTCAGCAGGAGCTTTCCAATTTCTTTGAGTTGAATGGTTAGTGATTTTGGTTCCTTTTCAATGAAATTAAAATTGTTGAATCGGAGGGCAATGAAAGAGACTTGCTAATATTGAAAATTAAGTACAAAGCTTTAGTGTACTGTAGTAATGGTTTTCAAAAAACTTCTCGAAATTTCTTAATAGTTTATGATCTGATCCATAGTACCACAATGAATTTTCAATAGGTTAAGTTAGGAGAGATGGATCCCACTCTACAGTCTAGTTCTGGAAAGCCCAAGACTATAAACAGGTCACTAATGGTGAAAAAATGAAGACTTGGAGTTGGGCAAAATCAAGTTTACAGGTGACCGAGTAAGCAAAGACCAAATATCTAACATATGTAGAGCACAATAGGTATACTAAACTAGGGTATAACATGAAGCTGCAAATAAAGGATTAAAGAGTAAAGTGTATAAGGATGTTTGAAATACAAAAATATCCCATATCAGTCTCCCCAAAAGGAAGAAGAAAGAATAAACTTAATTAACATCCTCTTTTCCCACTGAAGATCTTGGGACACTGATGACCTGGCCCAAATGTTCCCTTGCTTGCACAAGACTGGTGTCATAGGATCCATAAGAGCAATGGAAGGGTGACCATAATGCTCTTAAAAGGGACATGTACTGCTGTGTGTTAAACAATTTTAACTGCTTTGCTATATTACAGATATGTTTTTCCTTGGTAAATTATTTTTTATGTCCTTCTTTTTTCTATAATGAAAAAATCTGAATTAATAATATTTGTCTAGTTATATTGTTAATATTTAAATTTTGTTAATAATAAATTCTTGACTTCCTTTATTTGCTACATTTACCTTTAGACCATAACAAGATATTAAGCATAATAAAAGGCTTACAATTTTAACATAAAGACAAATTCTCTTTTGACTAGCTTTCCTAAAACAGCTTCAAGAAGGAGCTGGAACAAGCAGTAATGTTTGTTCTGTCTCCTTTATATTTCTTAGTGGAATTTACTGCTAGCTAGCAAGAGTTTCTGATCATAGTCAGTTACTTTGGAAAATCTTATATTGCTTTCAAAAAAAAAAAGCTCCACTTAAATGAAAGGAATTATAAAATCATTTTTACAGTAGTCTTTTGATAATAAATTGTCAAGTCCTAAATATCAGCAGATTCTTTTATCTAAGTTTATCTTGTTGAGATGGATCAGAATGCTGTAATCAATCACTCTGCTTAGCCATAAAATGGCTTCATCATACACATGTATTCACTTCAAAATCAAGTTGTAACATTTGCACATAATAACTTCTTGGGTTACAATGTTAGTCCAAGCCTGCGTTCAATATTATCTGACATTTTATTGGCTATTACACAAACTCTTGCCTAATACAGTCATTTTACTTAGAAAAGTTAATTGAAAGGTTGCTTGTAATAAAGCATTTTTTTAAATGTAGGAATAATAAGGTAAAAGTGCTTGATGCATGTAAAGGAGAATGGGGAGAGAAAAATGTGGGAGAGAAGGAAAGAGGAAAAGGAAACACTCATTCTAATGAGAAATTGAGATGGAAGAGGAGGTTTCATAAGGGTAAGCTTATTCCCTAAGGGAGCTTAGTCTGCATTTGATGCCTAGATCATCACACTTTCCTAGGTAAAATGTATAAATCACTCAGTTATGTGATGGATGACGTTTATTTAGAACAAGGATTGTTAAAGACGTGCTTAGCAGGAAACAGGAGTCCTTTCTTCTTTCAAGGAATAAGATCTTGGTGCAGTCATTCAGAGAGTACAGAAGGGAAGGAAGGAAGTCTCGGGCTGGTAGGGGAAAACCTCAGCAGAGTGGAATGAAGGGTCACAAAAATTTGTGAGTATCTGAGGTTCGTCAGGGGGGTATGAAATCTACAGAGAGATCTCAAGAGGATGTATCTAGTTCACAAGTAGACTTATATTGACCTGTCTTATTTCAAATGAATGAGGCTTTCCAAAAAGTAAAGTAAAAGTCTTTGTCTGGAGCTCTTTAAAAATCTAATTGATGTGTTGCTGGTGGACATTCAAGAGGGAGCAATCTAAACAGAAAATCAGTAATACTAAAAACCATGTTTCCTCTTGTAGGTGTATTTTTCTGTTGTTTGTTGGTTTGGTTTTTTCTTCTCATGTCTTAGAGGTCTCTAACTCTGTTGAAGAAACTTTTGTAAAGCCTTATTGTCAGACACCATTTTCTATCTATTCACAGTTACACATTTACCAAAGAAAGAAGCCACATTCACTTCCCAATTCTGGAAAAAGAAAACAAACCCCCAAAAAACAAAAACACCCACACAAACAAACCAAGAAACAAAAAGAAAACCCACCACAATGAAAAACAAATACAACATTGTCTTAATCTACCTTGTCTTTGACATTGGAAGAATATGCTAATACATGTATATGCTAGTAAAATATTGTGAAAAACAAACTAAAGTATGAATAAGCATGAAAAGCATTGTTAAAACTGAGTTCCTTTACCTCAGTTGTCCTGTAAATATATGTTTAGGCAGCTAACAGAGATTAAGAGTATTTCTTTTTCCTTTTTTAAAGCCTAACCTCTACAAATATTACAACTTACATTATTACTGCTTATTGGAAACTCCCCAAGGGAAACTATTCCACCAGGAGATGATTATTCATATAAATACAAATATATATATAAGTATAAGTATA
>NW_010187976.1:14863-27977 GCF_000695765.1 Mesitornis unicolor | reverse complement strand
CAAAATTGTAAACCTGCCGTTCCCGGTGCACGCCACGACGTTCATTATAAACACGCAACTGCAGACAATAAAACGTGATGCGTGAATACAAAGGAATGGTCTGCAATGCTCTTTAAACACGAGAACAGCATTTAAACATAATTACCCCACATTCACTCCTCAACATTCAGAGACTGGGGGCATCACTGCTGTCTTCCCACTGCTCAAGCATTCAGATACACAAAGATCCTAACAAAAACCATAAAGCTTGCTTACATCTAGAATTGTCTTAAACACACATACTTCTATGCATGTTTTAGAGCACTGTAGCACAGCTTTGTATATTAGCATGTAATATACACCACTAAAACGGCATCAGAAACCTCAGTTTCACTGCAAAGGCACCAGTACCAGTTCCTGCCACTGCCCTGAATTTCAAGTCCTATACTGAACTCCCCACACACACACTCCTGAAGCTGGTGTTAGATCTTCTCTTCTGTGACAGAAATCCAAGTGTATGGGAAGAAAAGAAGAAATAAAAGCGATGTCTATCTTCCACCTTCCTTTCTAACAATCACACATCACAAGGCTGAATTTGCCTAACCAAGCCTTCTCAACAAAATTGAAGGGAAGCACCTGGGTCTGGGCAATCCCAAACACAAATAGGGGCTGGGTGAAGAAGGGACTGAGAGCAGCTCTGAGGAGAAGGACCAGGGGGTGTTGGTTGATGAGAAGCTCTGCGCCTGCAGCCCAGAAACCCAACCATGTCCTGAGCTGCACAGGAAGCAGCACAGCCAGCAGGACAGGGAGCTTTTTGGTCCCCTCCAACCCTAACCATTCCTTCATGCTGTGAAAGCACCTACCTCAGGACTGGACCATGTTCTCAGACATTAACAGAATGGCTGTTGACCTCCCCAATTTTATTTTAATAAATGTATTTACAGACATATCTATATCTATGTACCTGAATAATTCATTATTCTTTAGTAAATTCTCACACAGCACCTTGCAAAATTTACTGCTGGGAATGCTGGCTACACTACGGGACTTAAGATCAAGTCCTAAGATAACATCAGAATCCATATAAAGATTTCTATGGGAAAAAAAAATCTGAAAGTACAGATTTCCAAAAGCCTTTAATAAAAGATCTGCAACTTACGACTGAGAACAGTATATTAAGAACTGCAAAGATTCCAACTTCGTAAGCTCAGAAAAAAAATCTTATCAGTACTTTTAACAAAATAGAGGTAGATAGTAACAATGTATTCTGCACCAAAATGACTTATGTCTTAACACAGATACACTGGACAACTAATTTTTTCACAGTATGTTTAACTGATGTAGGAAATAAAGTTGACCAGATCTTTTTCAGAGAAAAACTCCAAAAATACTAGTAAGATGTCAACCTACAGTGAAGTATTTTGCACTGTCACGCAGCATCACCCACATCTAAATACGCAGGGTGTCTCAGTCTATACTAAACCAGAAATTCTGAAGATTATTCTATTTTGCCTACACAACATGGAAAAAATGACAAATTCCTATGTACTGAACAGTTTCCTTAGACAAAATGAAGCATCACATGCAAAGGTAACCTGGATTGAGATTTTTTTAAAAAAGTAAAAATTCCTGTTAAAGTTAGATAAAACCTGATCAGTGCTCTCATTTCCTTGTACTCAACACAAAGCCCACTGCAACTTTTTTCCAAACCTTGAAAAAGAAGTTAATGCCAGGCTTTGACCAAAGAATTCATCAGGCAACTAGACAACTGAGTTTTACCTTACCTAAAAGCCTGTAGAGAAAGCTTAAAAAAATTGTTAGAAATACTTGAGCATTCAAATACACATCTTCTCCTTCAAATTCTCTACAAGGAAAGATCTAACAAAAAGTCTCTTTATCCAGTTCTATCTTACCCTCTACTAACATAAACTGGCTGGAGAAAACTAACTAGCTGGCTTTTAAAACTGTCTGAAGCGACTTGAGACCTTCCTTAAGCATAATTACAAAGATTATCAAAGACTTCCTCCTCTTCACAATGACTTTTTACTGTATGTTTCAACAGGAATACCATTCCGTCTCAGCCAGGGTGTGTGGAATGTGAATTAAGAGGCAATTTTAGGGCTTCTGTGCAGACAAAGACGACTTCATCCTTCAGAGAACAAGTATTGTCCACCACTAGTTTTATTCTCAATTACACCATCAATAAATGGCAATTACTGTCTTCAAAGCTACGACAGCAGGATTTCCACCCAGCAACAAATTTAGGATCAACACTGTATTTGGTTACAAGTCACTGTCCTATAGAGGCCTTCTCTAGAATGCTTAATGTTAGCAAGTTTCACATACATACTCAAGGTATGCTCTATTTCAAATAACAGCCAAATTCTGTTGAAGGGACTCATCAATAAATGAAGACATTTGTATACTTAATGGAACCATGATTTGTTTTCACTGATAGCAGTTACTAAAGAAAAGGCTTCTTTCTTGGTATATAAAAGTGATGGCAAATGTGAACAGGACGAACTGTGTGGCATTAAGTGCATGGCTTAAGTAGGGTTTTGTTAGCAGTATTTTTTAATCACATTCTTTTAAAGTGCTTTGTGTGATCTATCATCAAAGCATGCTTGTGTAAAGACTAGCGAGCATAGTTATCACAGGAATACAAAAATCCAGCATTCACACTATTGCTTTGACTTCAATATTAAAAAAAAAAGCAGAGGCCCATATATTTAGATACAGATTAGAAATGTTTCTACATCTCTTATATACAGCCAAAGAACATGTTACACTCAGGTTATTAGAGCCAGCCTGTTCCGATACCGTTTACGAAGTGACAAAGCCCACAGTAAAGCTATTGCTTTACTTCTGTAATGTAAACACATCTCAAAGGCGAAAATGCTAACAGTTTCAGAGATGAGATGACTTAAATCAGAAAAACCAAAGCATCTGGGCACATCAACCTTTAGTCCCCACAAGGCTTAGCTCACAAGCTCGGGCTGTACATTTATTCTTCGAAGGACATCTTCTGGCATACAAAAGACAGGATTGACAGCCTTAATTTGTTCTTCTCCTAGTAGAGACAGTCCAGCGATTCCAAATAAGGTGTGAAACGGATCCACCTGGGAAAAGAAAAGAAGTCCATGTCCATTTCCAGAAGTCAATCAGCTTTTCATTTGTACCTAGTGCAGCTTTTGTTTGCTAGCAAGGAAACTGCAAAACCTCCATGGCTGGAGAAGCCAACGAAACTGAGCAAACTCATTTGTGCTGTGTTGGCAGGAAAGATATTTCCACATTTCCACAGCACGCATCTACAATACCATGATTTACTCAGATGCTTCTCCATTGTCTGCTGCCAAGAGAATTTTCAACTGTGAATTTGGCAGGAAGCACTCAGGTGTCTCCATTAGCATGCAATGTCATAGGGCAGCAGAAGCAAAGATAATAAAACTTTTAAAAGCAAACTTGATCATCTACAAGTTCCACATCTGTAAATTACTCATTTGCTCTTCAGCAACATTACAATGCTCTTTAATGTTTCTGAATACAAAGCTGTGCAATAAAATCTTGAGAGAGGAGCAGCAACCTACTGTGCTAGAAAACTGAAAGGAAAAACACAAGGAAGAAAAAACCCAGAAGAGACAGGAGCAGTTATTTGGTATTCAAATATTCCTTCATTGTATGAACCTTCACTAAAAGCACATGTAACTGCAGCAGACCAGGACGCCTCATGATAAGCATCCTGTGGTGGAGGTACTCAGCCGTTCTGCAGAAACCCACCCACAGGTACCTGTGCTGCCTGGTGCAGCGCATGTCCTGTCTGCATTAGGGAACCTCTGGGCCTTATTGCAAAGGCTCTACTCTGCAGCAAACCACGCTGAATTACCATGTTACGGCCACATGCAGGGTCTCCAACCACTGATCACAGCCTAGAAGGTTCAAACCACATCAGCAGCAGCAGCAGCATCATAACAACAACAACAGTAGTAGTTACTGTCCTCAAACCATTATAATTATTCTTACTCTACACTTTAGGAATGGCAAGACAGAATTTCCTTGTACAGATGGACAGGCCTAGAAGGGGAGGTACAACTTCATGTGCAAATGGAGTTACAGATTCAGCCTCTTGCTGAACAGTATGTGTGTGCAGGAAAACCCAAACTCCTAGAAGATATATCTACTGCTATATTGTCTGCTGCTTTCTGCAGTTTTCTTTACAGCAAATAAAAAAAAAAGAAGACAAAGCTGCTGTATTACAACTAGAAGCTAAAAAGCACAGCTACCAAGCTAAGTTATCAAGAACTGGCTGCCTTGAACTTAAAAAAGATGACAGAGCTGTCTTTTTGTCAAGTGGATCAAAACCTGATATACAATCACAATGTCAAGTCAAGAGACTAGAACCCAGAATTAATTAAAAAAACCCAAACAAACCAACACAAAAGCCCACCAAAACCCCAACCCCCTCCAAAACACTGCCCCCTAAACCAAAACAACAAAAACTCCACCCAAAACTCCCACAACAAACAAAAAAAACCTGATCCAACCAACAGAAACCCAACAGGGTCTGTTAGGAGTGAGTTTCTGCAGAGACAAAGCAAAAACCTGCAGGAGTCAGTGTTTCTATGACAGTGCCCATTCAGCAACGCATGACATGTAAAAACAGTCTGAAATGACCACTAATGTAATATGCAAAAAGTCTCCCAAAGGTGCTTGCATTACATACAGAGGAAAGGCTCTGCTAAGTTTCAATTCTAGCAAGACAGAAACAGCTCCAGTTTAATCTTGACACCAGAAAAGTGTTGACACTTTAAGCGTTAGGCTTTTCGTGGAGAATTCTGAAGAGGTAAAAAGTCTGTGAGCTCCTTAGAGATACAAAAACCTTCCCATTTTAAGAATGCCAAAGCACTTTCCACATGACAGACCAGAGTAAAAAGATTTTTCCCCCCTCCCCCAAGTAGGAATTGGGTATCAGCTTGCAAAGAAATAGAAAGTTACTCCACTTTTTGAGGCATTTGTAGAGAAAGGAGAAGATGAGTGAGCTGCAATAAAAGAGCAAAGGCTTCCCCCGACAAACAAGCAGCCAAGTGTTCCGCAGGAGCTGCACCGAGGTCTTGTAATAATTTACCTGTCCAGCACCCTTGAAAGACATGAACTGCATTTACCATTTTACCTGGACAATCTCAACTTTTCCACTTGAGACCAGAGGAACAGACCAGCCAAGCCACAGCTGCTTCCTCAGCCAAGCAGAAAATCCACCCCTCTCCACATCGCTCTCACAAAAGCTTCTTCCCTTCTCCATAAAGGCCAGCGACAGGATTTATTCAGTGGCCGGGCTGGCAAAGAGCAAAAGTTACCGCTCTTAGCGGAAACTTACGGCTCATTTAGATCAGGCAAAACCACCAAGAGTTGAAGACAACTTCACCTGCGCTGGACTCCCGCTCGCATATCCTTTTACAAAACTAAACAAACCTCCCCAAACCCTACAGATCCCAAAAACCCCTCCACCAAACACAGCATTCTGAGAGATCTTCCAAGTGGTCTCATGAGAAAGAATTTACGTGGTAAGCTAGGGGAACCAAACCCGAATTTGTAAGGAATGGCAACTGACTTCAGTGGGGATACTACAGTGCAAGTGCAATATAAAATACCTGCTCCCCGAAAGCAACTCAACCCTATTCTTTCCTAAAAGTACACTACAAGCTCTGCGAAACACACCTGGATCATGAACTGAGTTACACTCAAAAGAGAAAACTTACTTTTTCAGCTGAAGTTTCCAATTAAGTCTATTTTATGTAGTGAAGGGTTATTTACCATATCTCCTGGTCTGTCGGCAAATCCTCCGGTCTCCTCATCCTGGCACGCCAGAATGAAGCAGCGCAGCTTCTCCCTGTCGATCCAGTGCAGCCTCCCGATCATCTTCAGGGATGCCAGCACCCACCACGAGTAGCACACGTCGGGCAACTGGTGAGCAGAGGAGATTGTAATTTGGTTTGGTTTTAAACATGATGCTGCCTGTTCTATTAGAGATCCTGCACATTACTGGGTCTGCTGTCATAATACTGCTGCAGAAAAAGACGACTTGAAGAGCTTCTTTTGGATAAAAGAGAAGAAAGCTCCCAGATAGTCTGTTTTCAGAGGACTTCCCTTTTTCAGGAAGGGAAAGTCTCCTTTTCAAACCTCCTCCCTTCATTAAACAAAACCACAGGAATGTGATTTTGGAACAGCCGTCATCTTCTGTGGGAGAGGCTAAAAAAACCCCAAAACACAGCACCTTTTTCAGAAGTAAGAACAAAGCACTTCATATCAACTGGGTTGTTTGGTTTTACCTGTTGGTTGGTTATCTATTTGTGTGTGGAGATTGTTCTAGGTTACACAATTTCATGGTGTGATGTGGAACACTTACACCCAGGAGTTACATGCAGAAAACCAGTACTTTTTGTACAAAAATACAGAACGGATCGTTCCCAAAGCCAGAATATGTCCCAGCCCTCATGTACAAGTGGTCAGACAGACATCCCAGCACTTTCCTAAAGCCAGCGCAGCCGAGGGCTGCACAACCTCACTAATGTTTATAAATTTGTAAAGGGCGAGTGTCAGGAGGAAGGAGCCAGGCTCTTCTCTGGGGTGTCCAATGACAGGACAAGGGGCAATGGTCCCAAGCTGGAGCACAGGAGGTTCAAGCTGGAGATAAGAAAAAACTTTTACTGTAAGGGTTACAGAGCATGGCCCAGGCTGCCCAGAGAGGTTGTGGAGTCTCCTTCTCTGGAGGCATTCAAAACCCGCCTGGACACATTTCTGTGTGACCTGGTCTGGGTGATCCTGCTCTGGTAGGGGTTGGACTGGATGAGCTTTCAAGATCCCTTCCAACTCCTGATATTCTGTGATTCTGTGACAAGTGCCAGTGACAAAATCAGTAATCAAAACGAAGGCCTGACCTCCTTGAAAAGTTCACTAAATGTTTCATAGGAACCACCACACTTCCCAGTACTTCAGCTTTAGGAAAAAAAAAATAACCTCTCCTGAGTATGAGCAAAGGAAAGCAGCCACTCAGTACCTTCTCTGGTCGCCCGTTGAGGCCTCCGGAAGGCAACTGACGCTCACAGAGCCACCAACCCAGCAAGTCAGCGTTTATTTGATGCAACTGGTCTGTTATAGCCAGAAATCCTGTGCAACAATAGATCTAGAATTACAGACATAAATTTTGTGTATTTAAAAACTAAGTATAGCTTAGCAGACTAAATGCAGGAAGATCTCAAAGCAGGAATACAATACAAAATAAACACACATTTCAACTTTGAGTTTCAAATTAGTTTTACTTTTCCATTAGAAAAGTATGCTATTGTTACAGTCCATTTGTATAAAAGTACCAGTTACACAATGCCACTACAGAGCAGTAAGATTTTGATTATATAAGACACTAACGCACGGTTTGGAAAAAAATCCCAAAAGATGAGGAAGAGCCACACAGTGCTACTTCAAAACCACACTCTCAAGCCAGAACACTCAAACTGATTTCTGCAGGCTGGGCATGGCCTCTATGAAAATTCTGCATCAGCCTATGGTTTGTTCCTGTATGTGCCCCAAGAGTTCATTACCCTGGCCATCCCACACACATTCAGTCACATTAGGCTTACTCTCAGTGTGCCACGTAATGTATGTGCACTGATTAATCCCTGCTCATTTTGTCCTGGGAAACAGCAATTACAGTACAACAGCACACCCCAGGCACATCTCATGCGGTCACCAAGAAAGCAACCAAGCACAAACTGTAAGGAACCCCAGTACCAATCGAAGGCTGTTCATCACCACCTTTCCTAACAAAACACACCCCAATAAGACAACAGCAAGGCAACAACAAAAGCACACATCAGCAGGGATCTGCCTATCCAAGAATACTGCAAAATAAGTGTCGTATTCCCAGAAAACCTCTGAACTACTGTGCAGGCGAAGGAGCTTCCCTTCACAGCATTTGAAGGTGCATGTGCATAGGCACAGCAGACCCAACCCTCTTAGGAAACGCCAGCTGCAAAGAGTGGGCTCAGGTCAATCTGAGTTTCCTCAACACCAGAACATGCCCAGCCACTCAGAACACATGGGCAAAGATAAGGTACGTGTACCAGGCTTACTTTTCTGATTTAAAATATAAGGGGTTGGGGGATAAACCCAACACTTTTTCTCAACAAAATAGCTCCAGCATTTTCATGTGCCAAGGTGAATCCTGGCTATGGCACTGCTCACCGGAATTATGTAAAATAAACAGGTGATTGCAACAGCATTAAAATACTTTATTAAAAGTTGATTTCTATTCATAAATTCAGGTTAAGTGCAATAATCCCTCCCATTAACAAATAAAACCAAGAAAGGTAGTTTTTATGTAAACTTCCTGCTGGAAGAAGTCATTGAGATTCTCTTCCTCGAGAGGCCCCTTCATCTGTTCCAGTTACAGTACCACATCCTCAACTGGGTTTTACTGAGCATTTTTCAGAATTCACTGTCACTGCTAAAACACACTTTAGCACCTACCACAAAACATGGTAAATGTTACCAAGTCTGAGTTAGACATCTACTCTTGAAACGGACTTTCCTCAAAAAATTAGGCAAGCCTCCTCTTGAGAGGGTTCACATCTCATTTTCAGTTGAGTTCATCAGCTGATAAATATCAAACATTATACAACTAACCTGTATGTTTCATTATGACTTATGGCAGGCACAGTGACAGATGGTCCAGTGCATCCATTAATACCTATTTAAAATTCTCTAAAAATCCTCATGCTAACTACTCCAACACCATTGTGTGGAGACTGAAATACAGTCCTAAAAGTTGTTCCTATACCATCTTTTTTTTACTCAAGAGTCTCCAATTGTCTTTATCTACCTATTTGTTCGTTTCTTTTAACTAAGGTACTAGAATCAAGCATTTGGAAACAAAGTACATCGACTGGTGTCACTGAGAGATGTTGTAAAGACATATACAGGCAGTAAGTGTTGCTTGCTAACGTAAAACATTTCCATGTAAAGAAAACCTCACCTGTCCTGCATGTGACTCGGAGCCTGGTCTACAGCCAAATCCTCCGTCGAAGTTCATACAGGACAACACGAACTCCACGGCCTTCCCCACATCGATGGCATCCAGCCTGCCCTGCACCAGAGAAGCAAGCGCTGCCTTTGTGTGCTGCCAGGCTCGACTGGGGCTGCTCAGCAGCACCAGAGGAGCCCGTGCTCGGGCAGCGACTCAGGACTTACCAGGAGGGCGAGCGTTGCTGTGGCACAGAAGGAGAACCTCGTGTCTATTTCTCCTAGAATGAGGGGAAGGGAAAGACAGAAGAGTGCTTTTATTAACAACAAAAATAATACATTTAAATCACCACTGAAGAAATGGAGCAAAATGTTAAAATACTAGGGTTTACACCAAACAGCAGAAATCACCCCAAATCTGCCCCATTTCTTTTTCCAGCTGCAGATTATTTCCTTGGTAATTTAGAAAGCGCACATTACAACTCAAGTCATCTGTACGTTTACTGCACACAAAAGTGAACAACTCATTTTGAGCTGGCGTGTAGTCAGATCTCTATCCCAACCAATTCAACTAGTGGTAACTTACAAATAACCACATAACTTTAGAGTTTCTGTAGTGCCCTACTAAATAACTGCAGAGCAGTAGGCTCAAAAACACTCGGACATAGCTCTCAATCTGCCTTAAATCTGGGCAGAAGTAGAAGCTGGTTTTGTTTTTGGAGGAAGACTGATGAAAGTTGCAAGTTTTCTTTTCTGAACTTACACCTGGACGCTAAACCAAAACCACTGTGCTTACAGCAGCGTACAGCTTGGCAAGCCTATACCAATACAGCTCTCCTACCACAACCCCCAGTAATTAATACTTGAAGTCAAAATTTAAACTTGAACCCAGCAGCAAACATTCATTTTTTTGTCAAGCCGAAGCAAGACTTTTCTGCAGGAATCCCCTGGCTGAAGCAAACGTGAACTGCACCACCCGTTACGCTCCCTGGCTGTGCTGTGAGCGCTGTTGGAAATCACGCACACCCGCTGTGTGTTTGCTTCTCCGCTGCGACACAAAGGATGCAGCGAACTGCGAACACCACAGCACACGGCGTCAGCTGCCTCTGCAGCAGCACAGAGACTGCCCTGATCTCCACTGCCACACTGTACCAGAGCAGTCACATCAGTGGCATGTAGCAGGTTTTACTGACATTTAACCATTTCATGGGGATAAGCATTTTTAGAGTGACTAAATATTTATGCTTCAGCTTAAAAAAACCACCTTTGTTCAGAAAGAATTGATGTGCAGAAACAAAATCAGCATTTACAGAAGTTCATGAGTACAAAACCAGTTTTTCTCATTCCCATACAGTGAAAGATCTTTTCACAGCCAACGTGGATAAAGATCTTCACCGACTGCCATTAAATAGCATTACTATTACTATTACTATAGCATTACGAAATACTGCTCATGCAGTGGCACATCTGGTACATCAAAGCACTGCCAAGTCACAAATGTCCCAAGGTTTTCTTTAAGACCTGGACAATTTATTTTTAATACAAGAATGGAACTGAAGATTAGAATATTTATGAAAGGAATGAGACCCATCTCTGTCCTCCACAAAACCTCTTTTTTCATAGCTCAGAAAATAAAAACATTCCTGTGCAATACACAGGCAAAAACCCCATCCAAGGAAACTAAAGTTCACAGACTCACACATCTCAACCCAGTCACTGAATTTTAAAGATCTATAAATTACCCCATTTGTCTCCAGCAAATGATCCATCTTCTTGTTGCAAGTTCTGTATATAGTCAACAATTTTATCTACGTCAACAACATGGAGACTATCATATAAGATCAGAATCTGGAAAACACAGACACATTAACAATCAGAGAGAGGTAAAAATTTTAAAAATTAATTTCTTAAAAAAAGGAAAAATCCTGGATTTATAAAAGACTATTTAATTGACTGTGAATGCTATTTGATAAGGTTTATTAAAATAAAATTTCATTCACTGCAGTTCATCTGTCTCTGTCTAAAAACTGTAAGAAAATCTTAAATGAAAATGAAATGAAAGTGGCAACTCCACCACTTTCCTGAGCAGCCCCTTCCAATGCAGTAGTAAATACATTAAAAAACCAAAAACAAACCCAAAAACTTTACTCTTATTCTGGTCATACATATCTTTCACCTCAATGTACATTGAGGTGAAATTATAAAATCCAAACTCATCTACCAAAAACTCCAGTAAATCCTGTAGCTAGAAAGTATTTCAAACAACTCTTACAAAATTTATAAAAAAATGCAGTCACCATTAAATGATCATTAAAAGTAGAACATTCCCAAATCTGGCATTTTTAAAGAAAATTATACAGCCAAACAAATCCTAGAGTTTTGTGTATTAGATTTTATTTTTTTTTAATAAGGCACCGAAATAATTTTTGCCACTGGCATCCAACAGTACCTGGTTCACAAATCTGCAATCACCAACACCGTTAATTACAAGAGTTTATCTGGAGCTGCGCTGTTGTGTTTACCTGGACAGCACTGAGGGTGTAGAGAAGGTGAGGATCGTGGCCCGTGCTGGCGCTTATCCCCCCGCACTCGTGTTGACACGACTTGATGAACGCCAGGATCTCCTCCTTGTTCATGCGGTGCAGCTGCCCCAGGAGATCCATTGCCGTCAGCCCCCAGTAAACACCGCTCATCCGCAGGTACTCCGACATGCAGTATTCCTAAGCAGGACACTATTTTAGTTCTTAATCAGGTAAGCACAGCATCAAGACAGAGCCACCTTCCATCCCACTGACAACTCGCTGCGCATCAGCCGCTCAGACACCCTGCACATCACGTGTGTGCAACACACACGCACACAGGCACGTGCCCCTGCACGCAGCCACACACGCTGCCTTCCCTCCCTCCCCTCCATTTCCTAGTTCAAAGCATCAAGCTTAGTGGCAAATTAAACACATACAAGTAGTTAGGCATCAGTTCTCTTCAGATAATCAATTTTTATCTTGGCACCCAAGCTGCCGCTCAAATGACAACCACAACTAGTCTCAAAAACAACAGGTCTAACATTTAACGACACTTACATCCAAGCACCAAGCCTGCCACCATCTAGAGGTGCACTAGGAAGTGAAATCTCATATTCAGTTATTTAACATTGATTACAGTGCCTACCCTACCCACAAACGTTATTTTCTCCATGCAGTACCTTTTAAGCACAAGAACAGCAATTGTAAGCAATAGTGCTCAGAGTTCTGGTGTGGACAGTAAGTGCAACTTTGCTGTTCTGCGGATATAAGCAGTTATTGATATTTTTCACCTGCTGGAACAGGAATCCTATTGCTGTGGATTACATCTGATAGTCCACGACTATAAAACTGATGCTCATTAAGGTGTTTACCAAAGCCAGTGAGCACAGAGCAGTGCTGCGGTACAATTCAGGACACTGCCCCATTGTAAAAGCCACGAGCAGCTACACTCCTCGTGCGCTTCATCAGTAGATGAAGGAACAAGGAGTTAATTTCCCAGGTCTCAGAGCTAAACTATCTCCAAATTTATTCTCAGATAACCCTAATGTCAAAACTCATCACAGACCCAGGGAAATTAACAGAGGCATCTTTCTTTCACACTTTGGATTGCAGGGCGAGGAACAATTATCCTGTAAGCATACATCAAACTTAACTCTGAGTAAGTAAAAAAGAGTGATTATTACTGCTAATAAACCCACAGCCACACCGAAACAAACCGGTACCTACATAATCGTCTTTCTTTGTTCCATACGAAGCGATATAGTCCGCGTGTTTCTCCGACAGTAATGTGCTTGGGGCGTCGGGTTTGATGATAATGTCCTTTTGCGGTGTCCCCTGTGAAGAGCACCAAGGCATCAGCTGCCCTGCCTCTGCGGGAGGTCTGTGTCCGGGTCCACCCCGGCAGTGCTGTGTGGGAACCGACGCCCGGCCCTTCCGCACACGGGGCTGAGCCCGCTCCTCGCACCGACACCCCCCAGCCCGGCCAAACCCTTCCCGGGGAAAGGCTGCGAAGGAAGCCTTCCAGTAAAGCTCAGAAAAGTCACCAATTCGCCACAAATAAACTGAAAACGAGACAGCGGAAGCAGCCGCACCTCGACGTC
>NW_010187976.1:8814-14495 GCF_000695765.1 Mesitornis unicolor | reverse complement strand
GGGGGGCCGGGGGGAGCCGCGGCCCCCTCGGGACAGGCAGGGTCGCTCAGCTCCGCGCCTCTTCGGAGGCTGAGCACGGGAGCGGCCTCAGGCCGTCCTGTGGGGCCGGTGACGCCCCGGTGCCCGCGGGAGGGGAGGGTGGGAGAGGAAGGAGGGGAAGGCAGGGAAGGGTCCCCCTCCGGCCGTATACGAAGACGCCCGGGCTGCGCAGTGAGAGGCTCCCACAGCTGATGAGGGCGTATGTTCAAAGTCCGCTCCCTCGGCGGTGCGCTTCACTGCTTCTCGGCGCACAGGACAACATTTAGAAATTGCTTCAGTTTCCTCCAGACACCTCAGGTCCATGGAAAAGCAAATCCAAGAATTTACCACAGAGCAGGTCAGGATAACTGTCCTTTTGTTCAACACCCGCACTGCCTGCCTTTGCTTCCTAATTAAAACGTCTAGGATGATTATGCTGTCGATCACTAACACTTGATGCTGGCGCGTTTCCCCCAGAACTGTACCAGGCAGGAACAGCATTTTGATTCTATACAACAAATACTATGTACAGTGCTGTCTTGCACAGAAAAGGCAAAAATAAGGTCTACTTTTACATATGTCAAATACTTACCAAGGATGTTGCATTATTGGTCTTCCTGTAGGTAAACAAGTTGGTGATTTGTAGTGATTAAACACTTCATTTAAAGAACCAATTGCCCAGGTGGCCTACCCAAGAAATAAGCACTGCAAAGCTGGTATCTGATGACAGTGACTGATTATCATGGCGGATGAGAGACCGCAGTGAGGCAAGGCCGTTTTGGTGAGACATTGCAGATGGATTCACAGAATTGCTGAGGTTTGAAGGGACCTTGAGATCATCGAGTGCAACACACCTGCCCCAGCAGGGCCAGCTACAGCAGGTTGTGCAGGACCATGCCGAGTTTAGAGTCTCTCTACAGATGAAGAGTCCACAACCTCTGCCAGTGTGCGACATCCCTCAATAAAAAAGTGGTTTCTTGTGTTCCAGTGTAATTTTGTGTTTTAATTTCTGCACATGGCCTCTTGTCCTGTCAGTGGGCACTACTGAGGAAAGGCTGGCCCCCTCCATTGATCCCATCAAGCGTATGTATCACATTACCCCTGAAGAGCCTCAGCCTCTCACATAACGCATGCTCCAGTCCCTTCATCCCCTTTGTGGCCTGGATTTGAAATAAACACAATCTCGTAAGTCATTCTGAAGCAAAACCTACACACTTTACTTGAAGTGAATCAACTTAATGGGGCATTTACTTGCCGAAGTGAGTGTAGCAGTGCAAAAGGCCACATTCCCTGAAGTCGACATTGTCACTGTCAGGGAGTGCCTAAACCCTCAGAGCAGACTCATGCAGGCGCTTGCATGGTGGAACTGGCAGCTGGGAGCTGCTGGGGCAGGAGCGCAGTGGGAGCTGAAGTACAGCTATTCACGTACCTCAGACACCGGATGACCTACTCAAAATACAATCACGTGATCTGAAAAGCAAAATGAACAAAACCTAACCACACTTCTCTTAAAAAATTTATTAGAATGCAGCAATGACTGTCAGAAGTGACATTCTGATCATCTGATTTTATAGTGAGAAAATATTGTGTCGTGAGGTTGTAGTTTCTTGCCCATTTTGTATTTGAACAACTTGGAATTTGAACACTTTGGAATTCAGTGTTTAGAAAATACCAGCTTCGTAAGTCAGGAGTGAAGTGAGGATGGGACAGGGAGAGCAGAAGTAGTGCTTTGTAGTGTACAGAGTAATAAGATTTTGAAGGAAAGGGGCTGTTTTTTTCTCCATGCCTTTTTAATTCTATTGAGAAATACACCAAAATCCTCTTCCATGAGCACACAGAACACTACAGCAGTGCCACACTTTATCCTTTTCTTTAAGCGTTAAATTTGCCAACATGTTCACGAGCTATGATCATCCTCTGAATCTGAGCGGTTCCCTCATAAATCTGAAAACAAGAATTGCAATAATATTAGCTGATGAGTTTTTACAAGGTTTTACACTTTTAAACCTTCCCAGCACTAAGCCAGTGTGGATTACGATGCTCAGACAGGGAAAACTGAGGAAATCCCAGCATGACAGAGTAACTACAGGGGGCTAAATGGAAAAAGTCACGTAAGATACCGAGGGACAGTCTTGTTCTCTCAGATGCCCTTATCTAAACCCAGTGAGGTTCTCATGAAAATAAACAGGCATGGTAAGGGTAAGGAAAATTTCTTTTCTGAGAAAGAAAATATATAATTTAGGTTTAACAAAGGAGATTTAAAACAACAGGAGGGGGGGACGAGGCGCCTCATGGTGTAGTTTCTTTGAGCAGCCTTTCAAGGTCACACCAAGCACTCTCTTTGATCCACTTCCTTCCACTGCTGCTTGTTCACTAGCACGCTCTCCCATGTAGGGTTGTTTGGGTTGTTTTGGTTTTCATAATGTATTCTGGCATTTTCTTCTAGAAACAGCCTGCATCGTCCTCCTGTCCTATCTGTTTGCTGGTGGCACAGTCAGAGACGGACAGCGAGGCCCACGTGGAACCCCAGTGGCCACTGCTCCGTGGGCGCACTGCAGCATCACTGCAGGTGCACTGGGCTGAGGTCACGCAGTTGAGGGGTTTCAGTGTTTCAGCTCCTGGCTTTGCCAGAACTTGGTTTGGCAAATTGCTCAGATTCATGCAAATTCCCTTTCTTAGTCACTTACAGAAACAATCTTCCCAAAAGCCTGACATGGCTTTTTGAAAACAAAGACACTGTAATTTGTGCTAATTTTTCAGTTCAGCAGAAACTGCTCATTCCCAAAGCAGATTTTCTGACTGTTGCTGCTCACCCCAGGTTGCTGCAGCTTCCGGAGCAGTGAATTTTGTGTTTTGTGAATACCAGGTGCCCTCTGGAGCCAACTGAACTGGAAGCTCTGCTGTCTCTGTACCAAACACCTACCAATCCCCAGCCGAGACACCATGGTGCAAGCCTACAACCGGACCCTTACAACTACACCTATCGAGACATAAACTCCAAGGGACCATACAGGCTTCTGTGAGCACAGCAACAAATGATGAAGAGGCTGGAAACAGAAAAGGGAAAAAACCTCCAAACCCAAAATACCCAAACAAGAAACCCTCCACAATTTATGAGGAAAAGGGGAAGAAGCTGCTTTAGCGTTCGGGCTGGCAGGAAAGCTCAGCTGCAGGCAGGCGCCAGAGCAGGGCACGTATGGAAGGTCAGAAGATTTCCAACAAGAACAGCACTAAACACAAACCATCTCCACTTATAGATACCAAAGCAAGTTCAGTGTTCTGATCAGTTTTTTTCTCCAGTGTTTCTAAGAGTTCAAAAGCTTCAAAATTAAGAGTACAACAATTTCAAAGAGTTACCACATTGGGAACAAAAAAAAACCAACATAATTTATTTCTCTTGCGTGGGCTGAGTTGTCATTCCAGTGCAATGACATTTGTATGTAAGCATTTGCCCGATTTGAATGACTGTTTCTTTAAATGGAAAGATTTTTGCTTTCTTTCCAAAAACTTCTTTTATACGTGCACATCATGATTCAAAATAAATAGCCATTGATTTATTTTATATAAAATTTAGGCATTACTATAAAGATCAGATTCTCTGTTTTACTTACCTGGTAGATTTTAGCATCTCTCATTAGTTTTTCTACAGGATATTCAGTATTAAATCCATTTCCTCCAAAAATCTGTACTGCATCTGCAGCCACCTGGTTTGCAACGTCCCCAGCAAATGCCTTTGCAATAGAGGCGTAGTAGGTGTTCCTGCGCCCCGCGTCCACCTCCCAGGCAGCTCTCTGGTAAGCCATCCTCGCCACCTCCACCTTCATCGCCATTTCGGCAAGCAGGAAAGACACCGCCTGGTGCTACGAGCGATGAAATAAACCAGGTTAACACTGCCCAAGATAAGGGCATGCAAGAAAAATACCACCTTCTTAGTCCCTCTCTTCCCAAACTCAGTTCTACAGGATTCAGATCCGGCTCTCATAATTGTATGTTGAATTAGACTTTTAATTATTGAACTTGTAAGTTTTTAACTCTCAAATCCATTTAGTCACAGGGATTAAATACTGAACGATGAATTTCTTCATGATATATGAGATGGTTTAGAAACCCTAAACCTTGCTGTTTACTCGTATTTCTTTAACACTGGTAAGTGCTGTGATTGGCAATGTAGTCTGTTCTTTTCCTTTCCTGAAAATTCCTGTTTATTAGTACTAACAAACTTAAGTATGTCCTGATAGTACATGAATTTCAGGTTTTTGGGCAGAGTTTTCTTTCTCCTTTTACTATTATAATTGATAAATTACAGAAAAATTCCCAAACTTACCACACAGCTAAGTTTACTTAAATGGTGCTGACCTATATACTTGGAAACCAAAAAAAAATGGCAGAGATGTGATATAAAAATTAAGGAACTAAAAAAACCCAAGGAATAACCTTGAAAAATCAGTAGTAGTACATCTGGTGTGAAAAGATAGCTTTTATTTATGTTCCCTTTCTCTTTCCATCCCCCACTTACTTCAACAAGGGCTTTCCCAAAGGTTTTTCTCTCCAAAGCATATCTGGTAGCTTCATCAAGTGCTCTTCTTGCTAATCCAACGGCACCAGCTGCTACCTGAATTGAACATAGCACAGAATAAAAAATCAGAAATTCCTACTGTATTTTATAAATAAGTTATTTCTGATACTTACAGGTGGTCTGGTCTTATCAAAAGCTCCCATGGCAATTTTAAAACCAGCTCCCTCAGCTATTAATACATTTTCTTTTGGTACTCTCACATCTTCAAAGACAATGCCTCTCGTATCCGAGCAGCGCTGACCCATATTTATTTCCTGAAAAGAGAAATTTACAGAGGTGCAACTAAGTTGGATTATTCAAAGGTACATTTTCATTCTTTTATTTGAAGCATAAAGTATGCTTTTTTTCCCCCCAAAATACTCCATCTACAGATTACTATATACATGACAAATGCCAGTTTTGCACTTGCAGACCAGCATGCCCTTAATTTGTCAAAGCTGGGCAGTTTACTTTCTCCTGCTATGAGATCAGTTCTGTACCTGTAACCAGTCTTGTCTTTCTCTAGTTCAAATATATGGGCATGGAAAAAGTAAAGAATCTAATAAGCAGGCAGTACAGGTGTACAGGTAAATAAATAAATGAGCTTTTCAAGTTTTCAGATTCCTTTCCCAATGTTCAATGTTCAGTTTTGCCTACTACTAAAAACAGGACCTTTATTTTGGTTGGGTTTTTTTAAGAGAAAACTGGCACCAGTGTCTCCAAGATCTCTTCCTCAACCAGCAGTAAGTAAAAGTAAAGCTCACTCTGTGCGCATTAACGGTTACAAATCTCCAACTTGCTTCTTATCCCTTCAGGGTATTCTACTTCTCATTTATTGGCACTTGTCAATAAAATAAGCCTCAAAAGATTATTTTACAGCTGTTCAAAGTCACCTTACTTTAGACCATTCTGAATAATTCCTTATCTGAATTAGTAAAATTATAATTAAATTTTTCTTATGGCTAGTTTCTATATGTTGTGAAAATGAACAGACCATTATACTGAGCATATGGAATGTTCAGTTGTGTAACAGTCTTCTTCCTTTAATGGTAATATACTGCATTACTGGTTTAGAATTGAGCAATGATTCTGGCTTGTCAAATACGGG
>NW_010187976.1:0-8801 GCF_000695765.1 Mesitornis unicolor | reverse complement strand
TCCGATCTGGATGCCAGGGCTGTCTGCTTCCACAATGAATCCAGTAAAGGCTTTGTTTGCAGGAGCTTTTGGATCTGGATTGCTGCGAGCTAGCAAGAAATACCTAGTGTAAAACAAAGAAGAGGGATGCAGTTTATCCTCGCCACTCGCTGGATAAGGACTTGGCTGAAGGTTGCACCCGAAGAGCTGCGGTCAATGGCTCAACATCCAAGTGGAGACAAGTGAGAAGTGGTCTTCCCAGGGATCAGTACTGGGACCGGTGCTGTTCAACATCTTTGTCAGCAACATGGACAGTGGGATCAAGTGCACCCCCAGCAGGTTTGTGATGACACTGAGCTGGGCAGTGCGGTGACACCCTGGAGGGAAGGGATCATCCAGAGGGACTTGGACAGGCTGCAGAGGTGGGCCCATGCCAACCCCATGGAGTTCAACAAGGCCAAGGGCAAGGTTCTGCACCTGGGCAGGAGCAATCCCAAGCAGAAATACAGGTGGGGAGGAGAAACAATTGAAAGCGGCGCTGAGGAGAAGGACCTGGGGTGTCAGTCAACACAAAACTAAACATGAGCTGGCAATGGGCACTTGCAGACCAGAAAGCCAATGGGATCCTGGGCTGCATCCCCACAGCGTGGCCAAGGGGGCGAGGGAGGGGATTTCCCCCCCACTCTATTCCACTCTCATGAGACCCCACCTGCAGTGCTGTGTCCAGCTCTAGGGACCCCAGCATAAGAAGGACATCGAGCTGTTGGGAGACCTTAGAGCAGCCTTCCAGGACCTGAAGGGCTACAGGTAAGCTGTGGAGGGACTTTTTACCAGGAATGGAGTAACAGGACAAGGGGGGGTGGCTTTAAACCAGAAGTGGGGAGATTTAGACTGGATATAACAAAGCAATTCCTCCCTGTGAGGTGGTGATGCCCTGGCCCAGTTTGCCCAGAGAAGCTATGGGTGCCCCATCCCTGGCAGTGTCCAAGGCCAGGTTGGACAGAGTTTGAGCAGCCTGGGCTGGTGGAGGTGTCCTTGCCCATGGAGGGTTGGGCTGGGGGGTTTGGGGTCCCTTCCCACCCAGACCACACTCTGATTCTAATAAACTGGTCAGAGATCAAAGTCTGGTGTGCTGGGGCAGGGAGAGGAGGGTAAGGGGGGAAACCACTATATAACATACAGAAAATCTAGAGTGATTTAAGAGCTAACACACCAGTTTGCTTTCCCACCGTTTGTGATCCACATCTTCTGACCGTTAATAACATACTCATCTCCTTTCTTCTCAGCCTTTGTTTTTATACCGGCCACGTCAGAGCCTGCTCCAGGCTCTGTTACACAATAAGCCTAAAAGGAAGTAAAACACAAAATCTTGAGAAATAAAACTTCTATTTTAGGCAACCAGAAGTTATTGCACACTATGTGCATCAAGTGGATCTGTAAAAGGTTTAAGTGAACTTCAGAGTAAACCCTAAAACATTAAATAAAAAAAAAAACCAAACCAACCCAACCCACAAAACCCACAAAACTGTTTGAGCAGGAATCCAAACATATATGAGTTATCTTTCTTATAAATCCATCATACATAAAAATGTATTTTACTTTAAATCAAACAGAAATGTTCTGTGGCCCTTAAGTCGTTGCTTCCTCAGGCTTCACAAACTCTGATGTGAAAGCTGAGATCTTTAAAATCTGAAAATAAGAGCACCAAGTAACACTTTACATTTATTGTGTCCTTCATTTTATGAGGCTTCATTGTCCAGATTTTAATGCATTGCACCTTAATCTTTACTTCTTTCTCTGTAACAAGTACTGCTTATATATTTAAGGTAGCAAATCGAGTTTAATCCCCATCCAAGCTGAGTTTTTCCTTATCCTAAACCCTGTCCTGAAAGGGAAATAAAAGGTATTAATTTTTGGTAGGTGACTTAGGATGGGGATGATTTTCCATGTTTCTTCCATTTGCTCATTGAATGCATCTCATCAGCTACTCTGATTTTCAGTTACTCTATTCAGTAATTCTCAGTAATTCTTAAGTAATTCTCAGTTACTCTATTAAATGCCACTGTTTGTTTACAAACCAAAGATGGGCTAAATTGTGAGTACATGGCAGTGTTTTCTAGGAAAAAAATGGGGGAAAAAGGAAAATAAAATATTAAAAAATCAGAAAAAAGCAAGAAAAGTGAGAAAGAGAGAAAAAGAAGGGGGAATGGGAGGAGGGAAAGGGAGGGGGAAAAGAGGAGAAAGAGAAAAAAGGACTAATGCTGATTAATGTGGTTTAGGAGCACTCTACAGTGTAGCAGTTACACTTACACACATCATTGGTTCCTCTGTCATTCTTCCCAAGTATTTTTTCTGCTGATGCTCGTTTCCCGCAATGATTACTGGCATTTGCTGAAAGGAAATATTTAGAGCATTGATCCACGTTTTTAGAGTGTGCGGGTTCTGGTGCACGGGATGTAAGGAGAGACAGAACTCACCCCCAGGGAGTTTGCTTCGATGGCTGTCTGAACCCCTGTGCACCCATATGCCAGCTCCTCCGTGATGAGGCACGCTTCAAAAATGCCAAGGCCAAGACCGCCTGCAGTCGAGAGAGGTCATTTACTGACACGGGTGTCAACTGTGACATAGCAGTGTTTTACACAAATTAGTTATCAAAAACATTCTCCCACGTACAATGGACTGTGTCCCATGTTTGATCAGATGCCCTCATGCAAGCTTTTTAGAGAAGGTTTTGTCAGAAGACAAATGGGCGATTTGAGTTACACAAGACAGGTCCAGGGCGATGGATGTGGGACGAGATGCATCAAGTGGCAGGAATGGAGCAATGGAGAGTCCTCAGGAGGCTGAGAACGGCTCCGTAAGTGCCCATTTCAGTTAGACAACCAGCCCCTAACTGGTTTCTGACAGGAGGTACACACATACAACAAAAATACAGCCACACTTCCTCCCAAGTCTTTCCCCAGGTCTCCAGGTGCATCACCTCTCCTTGGTGTCTTTGATATGCCAACCCTTACGTGAATTTGCCCAGTCTCTTTTTGAATTTATCTAAAATTTTATCGTCAGTATCACCCAGGGGTAACGAGTTTCACAAATTAACTATGCACTGGGTGCATAGCCACCTCCTTTCATTTATTTTGGACCTGCCATCTGCTGAGTTAATTTGATGACTTCCAGTTACCCTGAAAGTGACAGTGACCCATCAGTCCCTTTTGACACTCTCCATGACACCAACATTATAGTCATTTCTCATACAGATTCATCTTTTATAATCTTTGTCAGCCTTTTAGGAACCTTTTCCATTTCCACAATACCCTTGTGAGATGAAAGGAGTTGACTATATAATGAATTAAAGAGGCAAGTGCAATTTCGATTCAGGCAGCAGCATAATTTTGCCTTCTGCTTTTTTATCCATTCCCTTAAAGGCCCCTTCTGACCTTAAATTTTATGGTTTTGACCACTTCTGAGCATTATACTGACATTCACAGAACTCTATACTATAAATCCAAAGGTCTCTTTTTTGAGAGGCAGTAACCAGCTCAGAAGATACCATTTCTCCCCGAGGTTCGGACTGCTTCTTTCCCTTCTCACGTGCACCACTTCTCCTGTTTTGAGTTGCATTGGCCACTTTAACAGTCACTCAGTTTCATGACCTTCTCCTGCAGCTTTTCACACTGAATAACTCAACGTGATCAGTAACTCCATCACCTCAGTATCGACCCACTTTTCCAGTTTATTTATAGATATTCCAAACAGCCCAGGACTCAGCTGCTGATTTCTCCACTATGAAACGTGGTGATTTGTAAAACTGGCTGAGAAAGTTCAAGCACGCTGTGTGACACACTCATGAGCTGCTCCAGAGAACTGCAATGATTTCATGAGGCAGGACTTCCTTTCACAAAAACCTTCTCCAGCACATCAGCTTCATCTGCACCCACTGTTGCTGTACTTCACCTTTCCTGCTCTGAGGCATACTAGTATTTTTGTCTCTTTGTTTGTTGTTTATTAAATTTTTGACAAAAGATATACCCTCTGATTAGGCTTCCAAAAAGGGCCTGCTATGGACACTTCCCTAACCTCTTTTTCAGGCAATATAAATGCAAAAATGAAAATAATTTATCTTTTTTCCCATGGTTACTCACATCCCCAAACACAGCCAAGGCACTATTGTGCTGCACCTTATCCAGACTGAAAAACTGTCCTTCTGCAATGAACCCTCAAAGTGCTCCAGCCTGTGTCAGAGACTGGAACAAATTACGACCTTCTAATTTCTCTGCCTAATCAGACGACATCGTGCACCAGGGAAACGCCAGGCACTTGTAATCACGGCAGGAGAATCTGGCCATAAATTACTAAATCATAATCTGTCTAATTTGTCTCCTGATTACATCCACACCTCGTAACACTTGTATGTGTCAGCCTGCCTACTGATTAGATTTAGATTATTCAAGTATGCAACTGTTTATTTTATACAGAATCCGTAATCACACATATAAATATCATCTAACGCCTTTCTTTGTTTCATTTTGCAGGTTAAAAAGAATGTTTACTTACCACAGCTTTCTGGTATGTGTGAATTCATAAGACCAAGTTCCCAAGCCCGTTTTATAAGTGGAAAAGGATACTGAAACAGACAGGGAAAAATCACCTCCTGATTTATCACAATTGACATCCTAAATTTCATGCAGGTTAAGATAAAAGTCTAATTTTTCCCTTACACTGTGGTAGATTTACCTCTCCAGATTTGTCATATTGTGCAGCAACAGGAATAATTTCCTCCACAGCAAATTTACGGGCAGTAGCTTGAAACTCTTTCTGTTCATCAGTGAGTTCTATTAAAAACAAAAAGGTTTAAAATTCTCTACTATCTTTAGTTTTGCCAGTTGTCAGACTATGAGAAAAGAGAAACCAGAGTGTCTGCCCAGCACTGCCTGGACCTCTCCAGGGAGTCAAAAAAGCTCGGCTTCCTCTCCCTCCACATCCACACCTGAGATGCTCTAACTTCTGACAAATGATCCACCAAACACTGAAAATGGCATGGGGAGGGCTGTGTAACATAAATGTGTGACAAAAAGAAACAAGAGCAATGCTGTGGTAATTAAATGGAGCAAGAGGAGGCAGATGTCATCAGAACTACTCAGTTTCAACCCACTAAAACTGCTTTATGTTTATAATATGCCCAGATGAGGAAGAATTCCTTTCTAACATTTCCTTATAACCAAGTTCAACTACGACCACATTTAGTTACTTTAACATTGTGAACAGTAGTGTGAGATAATTATTCAAAGCTAAGACATTTTGGCAATAAAAGACTTTAAGACAGACACGAGTTAAAAAAAGAAGAAAATCTCATAAGCACTACACACATATCTGACTTGCCTGAGCTGAGGAAGGAAGCAATTTTGGAAGCATTTTTAATAGAAATCTATTTAGAATAAACACCATTTTAAATTCATATTGAACTGCAAAATAGGATTTTTTTAAACTCTACAATTTGCCCTTAATCGCCATATTTCTTTCAAAAACTATGACACTTACCAAAGCTGAAGCCAGCTCCAGGTTTGGCTACATGCAAGTTTTGGGCAGGTTTGCTAGAATGCGACCTCCATCCATGGCCCACAATGGTCTGAAGCGTTCGCTGAAGAGAACAGGAGAGCCCCGGTGAGATCCAAACAGCCCAAACCTCCCGAAGCCACTGCTGACAGCAGCACAACTCCGAACGCAGAGTCCTCCTGCAGGAGCAACACCGGGCCGAGTGCAACACAACTACTGCACAACTACTGCACGACTGCACAACTGCTGCACAACTATTGCATGACTGCACAACTGCTGCACAACTACTACACAACTACTGCACAACTACTACACGACTACTGCACAACTACTACACGACTACTGCACGACTACTACACGACTACTGCACAACTGCTGCACGACTACTGCACGACTACTGCACGACTACTACACGACTACTGCAGCGACAGAAGGACCCTTGGCCCCGCAGAGTTTGTTCCCACGGCAGCAGTGCTCACAGGGACCCCCAGCTCCCCCAGCTCCCCAGGCCGCAGCAGCACCGTGTGTCAGCGACCTGCTCTGTGCACCACCATGCACCACACAACCGACTGCCAAAAACAACCGAGCACCACTGCCGCTGCTGTGCACACACAGCAATGTCTGTTGCCTTCAGTTATACACACACTCCTCACACCCAATCTTCTCGCTCACTGGTGAATATTCTATCCAATCTGTACCTCCACACAGACTTTGCACGACTTTAAAGAGAACCTACGTATAAGCCAATACCTATCCCAATATTTCGATAATGTCCCAGACTTTTATCTGCTTTCCTTTAATATGCTGCTGCCATGGACACTTACTGTTACTGTATTCCACTCAGGACAGAACTCAGCACACTATCTGAAGTTTATTTTTTTCCTAATACTTATCCCAAATTCATTCTTTTTCATTGTGCTTGCTTTGTTTGTTTTGAATTTCAGTGCCCACAAATATTATTGTTGCAGCTATTTTCAGAATGCCTCAATACTGTGTAAAACATGTCTGACATTGATTTAGAAGGTTGTTTTACTCTCTTTCATCCTTCAATAGTTATGAATCTCTGAAATGTTTCGGAAAAAGTGAAAAATATTTAATTGGATAAATTTCTAGAAAGACCCAGATCAATGTTGTGCAAGAACAAATTGGCTTAAACACTAAGAAAAGGCTCATTCTTGGTTTTCTTGTGAAAATGTAGAAAGAAAAAAAAGGCGCGATCAGACCAATCACTTACTGCTATCATTAAAAACTGGAATTAATCATAACAGTGCAAAAATATCACAGAATTTTACTGGAATCTCTACAAGACAAGGACATTGTGGGAAGTTACACCGCTGGGGAGCAACAAGGAGCTCCAAAACAAAGCTGTGGTCAGTGACTGCTCTTGCAGCGCTCTACAGAGGTGGATACAAAGTCCCACCACGAGAAACACAAAGAACACTGGCTACAACAGGTATCAACCAGTCAAAAAGGTATTTCCACAGGGTACCCAAACATCCATGAAGATAAAAGGTGGAGAAACGCAGACACACCAGCGACAGGCACAGAAGAGGGGGAGCCTATGGCACAGCTGAACGCTCTGTCAGTCCAAGACCATTCAATGGGCACGACGGCATTTTCCAGTAGGCCGTAGATGACCATTTCCAGTTCTCACAAGCCGCACACACTGCAAAATGGTATCTCGACAAGTTTTGTGTTACTGCTACCGCTCTCACATGGAAAAACAAAGCAACCAAACAATACCAACAAGCACCTAGAAAGACCTCAAGCCTTCAGAATGTTTTATAGCTTATTTTAGCCAGAAAAAGACAATTTGAGGTTGAAAAAAAGGCAGATGATTATAATTTATTTCTTTTTTTTTTTTTGGAGCAGCCTTTCATAAAGACATACATAGCTTTGCCAACAAAAAGTTTTGTCCACACCAGAAAAAGTACTGAATTCCAACTAATGCTAAAAGTGATACCCTCTATGAAAGAAGCTGTCAAATGTATACTGGAGAACTTGCCTCTACTGTGGGTTTTGTGCCAGAGTAGCACGCAAGGGCAACACTGAAGGTTACTCTGGAAAGACTCAACATTTCCTCCACAAGCAGAATATGGCTTGGAGGGTGGGATCATAACTGGAAGCTGCCCGAGTGATCAAGTGACACAGAGCAGAGTTTGCTGCCCGTCCAAATTCAGATGCCTGCCTGTCAGCTCCCCACTGCGTGGCCCAGCTGGAAAGCTCGGATCAGCGAGCAGAGGCTGTGACGCTCAGTGGCAGCTCTGCTGCATTCTCCTGCACTCCTGCGTAAACTCTGTCACAGTCGGAAACGCGATCGTCGAAGTGGCAAGACCACCACTGGAATAACGCACTGTCAGGAAAAGGGTACGACAGGGATGCACATGAAGGCATGCAACCTTTACCTTAATGCCAAAAGAACTACAGAACTTCGTCAAAAAGCTGCACATCACAGAAGACCGGACAACAACAAGCTAAGGTCACTGAGTCTGACTCTAATGTAACTCTGGACAAAAACGAAAAGCGTTGCCAAGGGCAGTCTGTTGCCGCGGTAATGTGGAACAGGGCAACTGCGGAACCTGAAATGCCAATGCCCTGCAGGAGGCACTGTCAGCTTCCCTTGCCCAAAGCATGAGTTTGGATTTATAAAACACCAGCTGGCTCCAGGTGGCGCCTCCCTCCCACGCTGGCAGCGTCACGGCCACACTTTGGACCCGTGGCTCAGCTGGGGCTAAGTAACAACACCGCTGCCAGGACGCTCTGAAGAAGAGCCCTTAAAACTGAGACTCACAAAGGACTCTGGAAATGGGGAAACCAGAAAAAGGCCTGTGTAAATGCTGAACAGAGTACTACCTGAGTTTTCAGTCATTTTTACTTTCTAGGTTGAAGACAGGAGGTTATTGGTGGCTCAGTATAGCAGAATGCTGGTACTTTAAGTCCCTCCAACTATTAAACATCACACATATTACAAAAATTCGCATAGGCAGCGCAGTTGGGTGGAAGAAATGGGTGAAGGAAACGCATCGTACAGAACACCCTGAACTGATCTGCTGAAGCCGAATCCCGCGTTTCAGTGGGAGGCGGGAGGTGCCAGACTTGCAGGGCTCTCCAAGGATTCTGCAAGGTGGCTTTGGCCATGAAGAATCCCACACAGCTCCGCCGGAGTCACAGGGGCTGCACCCTCCGGGCACGGAAACGGGGGCCGCGAACGCACAGGCGAGGCGGAGACAGGGAAAACCCCACAGTCACCGAGTTTGGCGCTGCGGGGCACC
>NW_010187975.1:0-4331 GCF_000695765.1 Mesitornis unicolor | reverse complement strand
AGGTCCCTTCTGATGGTTCTGAAGGGTTCCCTGATCTCTCTTTCAGACTGGAGCTGCAGCAAGGCTTAAGCTTAAGCTTAAGCTTAAGTTGGGACCAGTCCAGGCTGGCCCAGCCTGGCCAGGCAGGGGTGGGACTGGGGCCGTGCCACCCGCACCCAGGGGTCATGCTGGTAGAGGCCGGTGCAAGAGAGAGAGAGCATGCCCTGCACCCCCCTTAAATACATTAATTTGCAGGGGTGCTGATTGGCTTGGCCCTGGTCAGAGGTAGGTCTGAAACTGGAGATGGGGGAGCTTTTCAGGTAGCTTCCTACAGGACCATCTCCATAGCTCTCCCCCACTACCAAAACCAAAATCAAAAACCCTCACAGAAAACCCAGTACAACTGTTTCCTCTCTGTTGAATTGTATTTCCAGCAGACATCTGGTAAGTTGAAATCCCCCTCAAGAACTAGGACTAGCAATTGTGAGACTTCTCCCAGCTGCTTATTGAATATTTCATCTGCTTCTTCATCCTGGTTGAGTGGTCTATAACAGACTCCCACCATGATATCTGCCTTGTTGGCCTTCCCCTTGATTCTCATCCATAAACACTCGACCCTATCATTACCATCATTAACACAATTGCAAACACTCCCTAACATACAGGGCTACCCCACCGCCTCTCCTTCCTTGCCTATCCCATCAGAAGAGTTTGTAGCCTTCCATTGCAGCACTCCAGTTGTGCCGATCATCCCACCATTTTTCTGTGATGGCAAATATATCATAGTTTTCCAGTTGCACAATGGCTTCCAGCTGCTTCTGTTTGTTGCCCATGCTGCAATGAGCTATTCAGTAATGCATCCAACAGGGTCTTCAGGGAGCTGCTGTATAAATAAGTAAATAAATAAATAACTACCATAATAATTGCTCCTCTTGTCACATCATAGATATCATTCGGTGCTCAGTAGTGTAAGAACTGCTCACCTTAATCATACAGTCTTTTTCCTTCCTTAAATGTCACACAATGACATTACTAATGCAAAAAGAGATGTCAGAAGTAGTTATAATTAGATAACATTAAGCAGATTATAATATTTCTGTCATAAACACTCATGCAGAATGCTGGTTCCAATCTATCCCAGAACAGACTACCTTTCTGTGCTACATGGCAGATAATATGAAATATACAGTCATCCTTTTACTATGCCACATTAAAAAAAAAATATCAAAATGTCAAATAAAATTTAATTTTACTTTTTTATTGTACCTATCGTGCAAATAAAATATAACCTTTTAAGTTTTCTGGTGATCTCTTTGACTTTTGAAATCACATAATCTTGACATAAATTCATTGCACTCTTACAAAGACACCTAGGAAATTAATCTACAGCATTAAGTCTCTTGAAAAATATTGCTGCAGAGGTCCAGGAAGTTAGTACCATAAGTGTATTTTTGGCTTTCTCTTTGGAAGTTAGCTTCTCAGTAGCAGAGTGTGTCCTCCTACCTTGGTTGCTCCAGAGCATGTACCCATGTGTTCACTTAACCTGTTGAAAGAAGCATGTTGTCACATGTTTCCTTCTGCCAGCCCTGCTATGCAAGGTGTGTTCCTCAGTAGGGAGTGACAGCAAACAGTCATAGCATAACTTTGTATAGAGATGAGATCAGATAAATAACTGGTAAATGAAATATATTTGGATTTCCAAATAGCTTGCTATCATCCATTGCAAGAATCTATCAGGAAGTCTAAATAATTGCAGAGGAAAAGACAATGTTCTCTCATGGTTTAGAAACTGGCAGAGTAGAGACAGATGAATGGAGATAAAGTCATTTACCAACATGAAAGGAGCAAAACATGAGGACATTATGACTGGTATCATGGCATGACTTGTCTGGTTTTCTTCTATGTACTGTAGGGATCATTTTGAACCCTGCTTTGCTTTTTTTTCTTTTTTGTTAAGATATTTTTGCAGAAAATTACTGCATGAATTTCCACTTTGCAAGTTCGGAAAAGTTTCTTAAATCAATTTCATTGAAAAGTGTAGGTCTATCAAACATCTTCACAAAAACTTGGGCTGTTTTAGAGTCGGAAGGAGGAACTTAAATGTCAGATTTAATCTCTTCCAGTATGTCTCTTCCTTCCACAGTTCTCGTTTTTCATTTTGCCACTGGAAGAAAAAAGGGTGCATTTTCAACCAAAGGTTCTTTAAAAAAATCCAGCAGGTTTTGTGAGTAGTAATAGATAATAACCAAGTGGAAGAAGGAACAGACCTCTTCACCACTCCACTGACCTGATTACCCCTTCCTGTAGCACCACCAGTCAAACACCATCTGGCAGGGGAGTTTGACCCTGTGAACTGCCCAAAACCACCGACTCACTTGTTTCACCTCACCTCCATCCTGCTGTCCTGGACGCAGGACATGCTGTTTTCTATCTGTGAAACACAGAGGTGCCCAGCACAAAATCATATGTTTCAAGGATCTGTATTTCACCTTGGGTAACATGAATATTTTTTTGCTAAGAGTTTTTCCTTAGCCACCGAAGCATGTGAGTTTTTGTTTTTAAACCCAGCTGTTCCTCTCCTCTCAGGACACTGGCTTGGCAACATTTGCCCCATTTTAAGTGACTATTTTCATCCCACTTTAGAGCTATTCAAAAGTCTGGGTTTGCTAAACAAATAATAAAGTGGTACAAGAGTAGTGCCTTACAAGGAGATACTGTGTATGAGTGAGCTTGGTACCATAGCCTGACACTTGTGTGGTGAGGAAAGCTTCATTGCATAAAGCAACAATCGGCAGCAAGCACGTTGGTCAAACTCTGCGAACCTTGTGGGAGCCAGAGAAATTGTGAAGCACCAGTGCCTGGTGGTGCTGTGGTGACTTCCCAGGACATCCTCCCAGAGAGTCACCAGCTATTGTCACCTTTGGGGAGTCAAACAAGGGGCTAGTGGTGAGGGAGTAGACAAAAACCTTCCCACAGCAGCGCAAATGGAGGCTGCCAACTGCAGCAGCCAGGCCCACGTAGAGGTGGAGGGGAGGGTGAGGAAGGGAGTTAGTCTTATATTCTCTTTTCCTCAAGTTGCACCGTGCTGTTGCTCCATGCTTTCCCTGCTCCCAAAGCCCAGTCAGCTTCAAGAGATGATTTTCATCTCTTTCTGATTACAAATTGTCCATGAAGAAGTCAGTTTATCAAATATTCCCTTTTCAAAATGCCTAATTACTGTGAATAATTCATGAGGTACAACTTGTTATTGTGTTACTTGTTTTAAATATTTAATATTCGAAATATGAATTGTTTTGATTGAACACATATGCCATGTAGTGCAGCTCTGTTATGTCCATGCATGATTCCACACCAGTGAATCAGGTGTGCAGTGCAGATACTGACAGTGGCGCACAAGGGGAGATTTCTGGTGGATTTCCTCTCCAGCATATCCTCCAATGTAGTGGCTTTCCTGCATGTACCCAACAAAAAATACAGAGGGGATGGAAACAAACCCAGGCAGTCATGTCCAAGTCACAGCAGAATTATCAGCAGCTTTCCTAGATGTACACACTGAAGACGCATTTAGCTTTTTGCCAGCAGGGTCTGTTCTGGTCTTTATGAGAGCATTCAAAGACTCCTCCAAAGCAAAGTTAAACCAGCTTGAATGACCCCACTTTTATGAACCTTGTGTTACGGTATTTTTCACAGATTCTGAAATCAAGCATACCTGTCCCTCCTCCCCTTTCCCCCCTGTTTGAGTTGCTTCATTATGGGGCTTCTGGTTCCTTGCCTGTCACTAAGGAGTCACCAGGGATAACACTAATGACTCAGCCTGTACCCTGAGACCCTTAAGATGGAGTTGATCATGCCACATGATATGAAGTAATTTAAATTTTTCTTCACAGAATTAGAGAATCAAGGAATCACATAATCACAGAGTGGTAGGTGTTGGAAGTGACCTCTGAAGATCATCTAGTCCAAGACCCCTGCTAGAGCAGGATCACCTAGAGAAGATTACATAGGAACACGTCCAGGCGGGTTTTGAATGTCTCCATAGAAGCAGCCTCCACAACCTGTCTGGGCAGCCTGTTCCAGTGCTCTGTTACCCTCACAGTAAAGATGTTTTTCCTTATGCTTAAGTTGAACCTCCTCTGTTCCAGTTACTGACCATTGCCCCTTGTCCTGTTGCTGAGGACAACCAAAAGGAGTCTGGTCTCATCCTCCTGACACCTGCCCTTTAGATATAGAATCGTAGAATGGTTAGAGATGGAAGGGACCTTCAAGATAATCTAGTCACAACCCTCCCCCCTGCCATGGGCAGGGACAACACCTCAGTTGGTCAAAGCCCTGTTCAACCTGGCCTTGAACAC
>NW_010187974.1:0-8745 GCF_000695765.1 Mesitornis unicolor | reverse complement strand
ATATATATTATATATATAATCTGCCTAAATTAAAAGCTGAGGTCGGGAATGGTCAACATTGTTTGGTAATTCTGGAAGAAATCACTTTTGCTACATGGCATGGTGACCACGTTCTGGCAAGCCAAATACAGTAAATGACTTGAGTCTCAAATCTTCTCTCAAGAAACAGAACTCAAAATTTTCATGTATTAAACATGAAAGAAAGTTGAGAAGCTCCCTTATTTACATAGATAAGGTTATCAAACTAAAACACAAAAGGTTACTTACAGTCAGTGAAATATACATATGCTGCTTTGTATCTGCTGGATGATTTAGTGATGAAGTCATCAATAAGTCCATCTACAGACTTATGGGGGTAGGAAAAGTAAGAAAAAATAAATCATTACAGTGGTTTTGGCTTTCCTTACATATCAGACAAACCCCTTCCCTCCTCTCCTCCTGCCCTGTTAATTACATCGTCCCACTTAGGAATACACCAAATGAACACGTAAGAAAAGAAAACGCTTAAGTAGAAGATTTTTAATTCCAGACCAAGAATAATAAACAACTACAGAAGGTCAGTCATGCACTAAGATCACCTAAAGAAGCAAACAAAGCAGGGTACTTTCATCATTTCCACCTCAAACAGTGCTGAGATTTATTCTCTCAAGAATTTTTAGGAAGTAACAGTAATCTCTTACTAGAGCCATTACTTTGAATACTGTTTTTCAATATATTGCATCACTATTTAATACAATATCTCTTTCAGTGAGGACACTAAGACCTAAGCAATGAAACCATGCCGCCATTGATCAAAAGGTACACATTTGCAGCATACTCTATGGTGACACTGCACTGTCTTTTCATTACGCAAAATTAAGCATCGCAAAAAATGCAAAAGTTAAGTACTGCATAGTTGTATACGTCGGATAAATATTTTAAAGAAAGACTGCTTTTTCAGTCAGAAAGATCTTGCTATGCGTTCTTAACAATACTAACCTTTTTGGTGGGAGTTATTAAGTATATTGCTTTCATGTGTGGGACAGGCTCACGGTTTTTATATACGTTCTCCACCACTATAAATTAAGAAATATTACATTTTTATAATTAAGAGCTTTATGCATCTGTAAGGAAAGCACCATACCTATTTCAGTATAGAGAAATAAAAATAACACCAATCAAGTTGTCCACAAAATTAGCAGCAAAGATCCACCTTCTGCCAAGAGAGTCTTGATTTTTTATTTAACTATTTTAAATACAGCAAGTTACCACAAAGCTTCTTTAACCTGCTGGTTGGTGGTGCTTAGTTGCTGGCTGGGTTAAACTACAACAAACCCTCAGTCTAGTGTCAACTAAATTTGAGGGACTAAATTTTTCCCAGCTATTATACACAGAGTTTTGCCCTCATACAGAAAGGTATGGCAATACAAACACGCTGCAATTATGGGGCCCAGTATGAAGACAGAACTGCCTCAGCAAGAGGGTTCAATTCCCAGCACACTGAGAGGGAAAATGAAACTATGTAGGGCATCATTTTGGACTTTAGCCTCTTCTGTCCATTGTTTGCCCATTTCCTGTGCACTTATTCTGTCTCAATATAATAGCAGGCACAAATCAGACATTTTCAGCAAATCAGCTTCACTCAACTCCTGGTTTTCTCTGTTTAATAAAGTCATTACTGTATAGTGTTGCAATACACTAGCTTGAGAATGAGGACAGACATTGCTCAGTAATTTTGAGGGGGAAGAAAAAGGAAGCTAAGTAACATCAGACCTCTGGGTGGGGAAAGACAGGTTCTTCTCAGTAGTGTACTCACTAAAAATTAAAGGTTTCTTATTGATGAACAGGACACATGCTTACTGCAAGATTCTAACAAATTATAAATTGTACTTACTATGCTTAAAAATACACTCCAAAAAGTGAAATATATACAGCTTTGCTATTATGCTTCCAGAAGGATCATGTTATACTGAACAGTTAGAATAAGCAGTCTTGCTAATTGTTTGGAAAAGTGACAATCTAATTACTATTAATGTTGCTTATGGGTTTACACCACTTACAGTAACCATTGATATAATACAGTTTCAAATTTGATTATGTTTTATTGTTTGCTGGTTTAGTTTTTTTTAATTTCAGAAAGCTCTCATTTTGAGAAGACGACAAAATATATCTGCACAACACAGAACTTGAATTTAAATTCTTGCCTCTACGACATCCACTTGCTTGCAACACCTCTCATCAGTTTGTTATTGTCTCCTGTTCTCATTTTGTATTCAGTACTTAAGTTTCTCTGCCCTTGCATCCTAACTCTACTGTTCATGATCATAAGTGAATTCAAAGTAGCAGACAGTACTGATTTACAGAACACATTATGGAAAAAATGCAGAGAGCAATCTGCCTATTCTATGTTTTACTAACATTCACTTAATTCTTTACTAATCTCTTGTTTTCCCTGAATTTCAACTGACAGATAATATCCTTAAAATAACTGACAGATAACCCATCCTGGACATTAGCAAACAAACACACACACACACACCCCCCCTCTACGACAAAAAAAATGGCACGAAAAAAATCATACCACCATAAACAAAAATAGGAAAATACAAACCCAACAACAAACACACACAAAAAAACCCCAAAGCCCTACAGTGATCTTTAGCAATTTTTTAAAAGGGTTTTAGCTTCTAGGCAAACAAACATTTGATTTTTTTATTTCAAAAAAAAAAAAAGTTGCAATTGGGTAATTATTGTAGAAGCCAGAAAGACTGCTAGTCTAGTATTTCATAGCTACTTGTCTTCATCAACCAAACTCAGACAATTTTTGCAAGAGTACCGTCAATTTTATTCTTTCAGTTCTTCTCATCAAGACATTGGCCTCAGTATACTAAAATGAATTATGCTTACCTGTGATACCCTCTGCCAGTAGATCAGTCATTTTGCAGCACAGTGACAGTAATTTAGTGGTGTAATCATCTAAAAGAATTACCTAAACATATTAAAACCACACAAGTATTTAGATAAATTAATCAGCTATAGTAAACCCACATTATTTCCTTATCAACTTGCCATGGGAATTTGAAGCTGAAATGTGTTTTATTTCTCTCTCTCTTTTCATCACCTGCATACAGCAGCTTTGCAGTGGGAAATTAGTCTCAAACAGCATCAGAAAGCAGCTCCCTACATACAGGATTTCAAAATATGAGCTCCATCTTAAATAAGTAGTTTATCCTCCACTACTACTACTACTACTACTAGAAAGTAATTTAAAACTTCCACTTTGGTACAAGTCTTTTGAATTCCTGCCTAGTTTACCCCATGGCCTGCTTAAATATATACATACTTACTCTAAAACTGCTTTACAGCTTAAATAGGTCTAACAGGTATCACACTGCTGAATCCTGCTCCACATGTACAGCAGTATCACTTTTTAAATTAATAAAGCACAAAGTCTTTCCAAAGAAAAGTTAAAATAAACAAAAAGTTGCTAATTTTTTTCAAAACTTAAAAAAAAGAATGAAGACAAATAACCACTCGTCCTTCCTTGTGCTAGCCTATACACTTTTCATTACATATTATACAGAGATCTGAGGTAACAGAAATAAAATCCATCACTTGGATAGAAAACAATTTTAAGAGAAAGTGACAGCCATTAAATGAAAATTATTGGAGTATCATGTGGAGTCCTGGGGTATCAGCTTTGGAGTTCCCAACACAAAAAGTACACTGAAGTGCTGAGGCGTGTGCAGAGGAGGAACACAAGGATGATTGAGTGGAGCACCTCTCCTATGAAGATAGGCTGAGAGAATTGGGGTTGTTCAGCCTGGAGAATAGAAGGCTTCAGAGGGACCTTACAGCGACCTTCCTATACCTGAAAGGTGCCTATAAGAAATCTGGGGAAGAGCTGTTCACTAGGGGATGTAGAGATAGGACAAGGAGTAATGGTTTTAAACTAGAAAAGGGTAGATTTAGGTTGGATATTAGGAGAAAGTTCTTCAATGTGAGGGTGGTAGATCACCATAACAGGTTGCCCAGAGAGGTGGTGGAACCCCCATCCCTGGAGATATTCAAGGTCAGGCTTGATGGGGCTCTGAGCAACCTGATCTGGTAACATTGTCCCTGCTTACTGCAGGAGGGTTGGACTGGATGAGCTTTAAAGGTCCCTTCCAACCCCATACATTCTATGCTTCTATGATCTGTGGTGTGCTCAGTGATACAAATTACTCACTTCAAGCTATTCTAACATTCTTACAAAAAATATAACAACACTGTACCTTCCATTCTTCCTCTTTCCTGCAGTCATCAAATACTGATGATTTTAGCTCTGTAAGAAGAAACAGAGATAGAGAGTTTACAAGTTAGAGGAATCAAATTCTTACTAAAAAATAATTCACACACTTAGACTCATGTTTAGAGACCTAAAAAGGGAGGAACAAAAAACTGAAACAAAACAAAAAACCCACTGATAAATACCTTTACAGAATTCTTGACCACAAACTGTTCCTGCCTGTTTCAGAAAGATGTAACTAAATTTTTCATTTTTTTCTAATATTAAACAGCTTCATAAAAGTAAGTGAATTATCACAGGCCTGTAAATATTTCACTTTGCTTCTATTTTTTCAGTGAACTCGTCCACTAAACGGATTGTGCACATGCTAAAAATTAAAGCTGGTCTTTAAGATAAGGCAGCTGGATGAACAGAATCACAAACAGACCCATTTTAAAATATATGCTAACTTCAGATGTCCTTGTTCTTCCTCTAGAATTCCAGAATAAGCCTAAGAAAATACCAGTTCTTTCAGGAATTGAAAGTTATCTTAAACAAGGTATTAATCATCTTTTCCTGCTACGACAACTTTGGGAGAAATGTCAATTAAAAAGCCTGTACAGGATTCAGCAATAGGAGTGAGCACCTAGTTAGGACCCACAGCTTTTAGAGATCACCAGAACTATGAGTTGGAAGTTTCAGGAATGGTGTCATCAGGCTAATGCAGATTTGATCTCATGGCAATGGTATGTATTAATTAAAAGTTAGAAAAGTTTGCAAACTGTTTAAAATGTGGTGTTTATAAACACAGGAGTAAAGAGGTCTGATTTTCCTGTTCTCTTCTCTTAGAGCAGAGAATGTGCAATTAAGCTGATGACTACATCGGCTATTAAAATAGCTGGACCTTTTTCCTCAAATAAAAAAATGGAAGTAATAGAAACAGAAACCTAAAATACAAATAAGCAAGTTCAGCACACATCTTGTGATTACTGCCAAATGAAAGAACCATAAAAAGATTCAGAATAGTAGATGCACGTACAACAAAAAGTACACCTATTTCTTCAGCGTTTATAAATATTTTCACTTATGTCCAAGTCCCTTTGGCATGACACTATCACAGATCTCTACCCCAAACTTCCCAGTGCCTCTGAATTCAGCAGTTTCTTCCAGCTGAGCAGCCTCTATTTCATTTCAGTTTCCCCAACACTGTACAGCACACAACACTCCCAAGATGTCACACTTGACGCTTCTCATGGTTTTGTTTTACATCGCTGTCCTACACAGACTCTCGCACTAATGCAAGAAGTTTCTTTTGAAAGGCAAGCACTTTATGCTTTAGCTTTCTAACATACTCAAGTTACTTCTTGTAGCACTGACATACTTCATAGCAACCTAAAAACCTTCTCTCATTCTATTAAACTAACAAAAACAATAGTCTACAAGTCTTCTAAGCAAAAAGCACATGCCTCAAAATGGATGCAATTGGTGTACTTCGTTCTTGCCAATAAAAACACAGAACTCAAGCTAAGTTCTGAACTTTTTTCTGCCTATGTAACTCCCGAAATCCGCTACCATTCCTCAAACTTGCCCTCTGGGTTGCTTCCAAGTCAGCATCCTTTCTGCTATACCCAATCCACAGTTTTTTAACAAGTTCTAGGTGTGCTTAGCCTGGTTAGAGACTCCTATGACTTCTCTGGATACACTCTCTATAAAACTGCAGAGTACTCATCACTCCATAGCTGCGACCAAGATGGATTTGTCGGTAATACCTGCATCCAGGATGTAAACAGGCACACTTTTTTCCTGTCACTTCTATGCTGTGTATTTGTTACTTACAGTTTTCTAGGTCTGTATACAAGGTGTGAGAAGACACACTGTAGCCTCGAGAAGATTTCATTAACCTTCATATTTTCTGAGAACATTCTTATCAGGGAATTAGTCCTTAACACTACACAGAGTTCTTTTTAATAAACTGAACACCCAAGAGCCTTGTCCAAAATCTCAAACATACTTTTTTCTACAATGCTTTTACTTGACTATAAAATAAACCAGAACATACAAATGCATAACCCAGATGTGTCTTGAACGTCATTGTTGTAATTAAAAATAAAAGTCAGCTTTCTCCCATCATGAAAATAAATTTTATTCCAAGCTATCAGTGCACCAGATACAGTTGCCTCCTGCAACATTCCAAATGCTATTTGTTTTGTCTTCAACCCGCAGCTACTTTACCCAAATATCTGACCTATACTTGTTGACAGGCTCTCAAAATCATCTCACTTGTCCCCAGTAAGTGTTCTGAATGCACCAAAAACAACCATAAACCCAGGTATGAATAACGCTTCGTTTTTGTTCAAGCTTTCATTTCTTTCTTAAAAACTTCATACCAACCATGCACCCTAACTACCTTCTCTAATTTTGTTTTCTCTGAATATACTCAGTTAGCTTAAGGCATTTTTCTTCTACTTTTTCTTCCCAATCCAGTTAAGAACTATACACAACCCTGACAGAACAGCAGGCTGCTAAATCCCTGTGTGCGGAAAAAAAAAAAGCAAAAAAGTAGGAGCAAAAAAAAGACCAAACCACACCTTCACAAAGTTAATGACCCAATTGTAACACACTTCCTGAAGCAAGGACTAGAACAGCTTTTACTGTAAGCAAATGTGCTGGAAAATAAAGTTACAGAAATGCTGAATAACTTTTAAAAGTTAATACAGATATCTACAGACAGGCTAGAATACTATTAGACAAGTCTCAAACATATTTTGAGGTTGAAAAAAAAATTTAAGACAGAATTCCTTCTGGAAATAACCTTATTTACAGATAGAAATGCAGTACATAGTTAATCTTATACCCACAGGAACTACTTCCGCCTAAATACAGGTGGCCTCCCCCACCCCCATAACTGTGAACTGAACTGCCAACAGCCTTCGGTGAAGGCTTCACACACATTTCTCTTAGATTCAGTCTAAAACTGCACCTTAAAGAAAGGGCCATCACAACGGAAAGAAAGGTTTTTAACAGCATCATGCCAGAGCTCAGGTACAACACTGCGCACGCAACACAGATACAACTTCTTCCCCTATTCACAGAACAGGAATAAGATGCACTTTGACAACAAGCTGCTACGTGAAGCATCAACATCACTGACACACTTTCAGAAAAATCAGTCTTAAAAAAAAACCCACGTCTGCTGAAACATTAGAACGCAGCAGTTCATGGCCTTGAATTATCCATAAACAAAGTGCCAGACAATGTCTAAAACTTAGCTCAGTGGTTTTCAATGTTGTTGTGGTCTTGGAAAGACAAGAATAACTAGTTATCTAACAAAAGCATGCTTTTCAGAAGGAGCTTCCTTTTTACAAAGTTCGCAATACAAATGTTTTATTATTCACACTGCTTCACCATCACTCTCCTCTTTCATCCCCGTGGCCTTGTCCACACTGGCAACACCATTTTCAACAGTCTTTATACACCCTGATGACACACTAGCACTTTCATCAGGTTCCCTCCTTTTAAAGTCCCAGTCTTCTATAAAACACCCCAGGACCACTTAATTGCTTTACAGACAAAGGCACAAATGAAGTAACAGTGCAAGACAGGACAAGCAAAGTAGCAAAAGCAGCAATTCCTAAAGGTCAAGTTTTAAACAAAGGGATCTAACTCATGTGAGCAAGGTACTGATGTCAGCAATTGAAGATCGAACACCCCAGGAACAGTCTGCTTTCCTCTTTCTCCCTTTTTGTACTTTTCTCCTTCAGGGACACAAGAAAGCAGACTGGAGCCTGCAGGTGGGAGCAGAGGAGGCAAACACAGATGAGAAGACAGCAGAGCCCTGACACTCACCGGGCTGGCTGAGCTGCTCATCGAGTCACAGTCTCAGTACAATAAGGTCCGACATGAGGTGGCAGCTAATGTCCTTCCCCAAAGCTCTCTCACTACCTGCAATACCATTAGCTCTTCTACTCCCATAAGACGTGGAATAGTTACAGCTTCATGTTCTGTGTCAAACACCAGCAGAAGCTCTTCCTAAACAAGGCAATACAAACCTGCCGTCCATTTATGACAGTATCTGGGGACACCCTCAGCTTTTTCCTCAGAAAATGGTAAAGACAAATGTAAAGCAGGCAGTGACAGGTGACCAGAGAGCCCCCCTTCTGAAGCCGGCAACACTCTCCAAAACTGCCATCTCGGAAGCAACAGGGAAGTCCTTGAAAAGTTGACTTCAGTTTAAGACCTGCTCTTTAAGAGCAGGTACGGCTAGCTACATCCTCTGCAGCTCTCCCTTATCTCGGAATATGGCAAAAACGTTTCTACCCAGGTGCTGTTACCACAGGCCCCCGCGGCACCGCCGCAAGCACCTGACGAGCCCCTTGCTGAGACAGCCGGGGAAGAGCAGTCACCTCCAGCCTCTGCGGCACACCGGGCTCCCCACAGAGCCGCCCGGGCCCAGCCCAGCTCTCCCAGGAGGCCCTGCCGGCCGCCTCCAGTCGCGCCGG